>NC_045551.1:68069816-68182263 GCF_009769535.1 Thamnophis elegans
GCTGTTTGTCAGGCCAGCTGAGTTCATCCTTTTTAAAGCCATTTTTCACCCTCCCAGGCTCCAGAGGCTCTATAGGAGCCTGAGGAGGGTGAAAAGAGCCTCCCCCCCTCCACCGAGGCCTCCGGAGGCTTCATGAGCTGCCCTGAAGCCTCCCGAGCGCAAAAAAACAGCCCTACGGGCAAACCGGAAGTTCGGGAACGGACTTCCGGTTTGCTCGGAGGGTCGTTTTGATTGCTCCAAAGGCTTCAGGGAAGCCTCCTGAAGGTCCCTGAAGCCTTCGGAGCGCTTAAAACAACCCTCCGAGCAAACTGGTAGTGCACTGCATTATGGGGCGTGGCACGCCCACACACACACACCCCTGCGCTCCCCCCACTTATGGCACGCGAGTCAAAAGGTTCACCAACTCTGTGCTATAGCAATCCCTGCAGCCTGAAACAGCTGCTGATCGGGAGAAATGAAAGTGAAAACTAGCTGTTTGCTCCACGTGGCAAATGGCTGGGAGGCAGATTTTTTTTTTCCTGTGCTAATCGGGCTGTTTGCTGCAAGGAGGTAAGTCAACAACTATAAATGCCTACACAACGTTCAAATTATTAGACTTATTTTAAAGACTGCTTTGTTATTGTTCTGGACAACGTCACAAAATGAAGAATAAATGCTTGATCTGAAGAGGCCCAGTGCTATTGTTTTAAAAATAGCAGAGAATAACTATACTTCCCGAAAGCAGATCAATTTTAGCAGCATCTGTACAAGTATAGTCTGAAATCTAACACTACAAACAGTGTATATCAGTGTTTCTCAACCTTGGCAACTTGAAGATGTCTGGACTTCAACTCCCAGAATTCCCCAGCCAGCGAATGCTGGCTGGGGAATTCTGGGAGTTGAAGTCCAGACATCTTCAAGTTGCCAAGGTTGAGAAACACTGGTGTATATATTGTCTGTACTGTTTGCTGTTTCCTGCAAGGAGGCAAATTGCTGGGAGGCAGAGGCAGATTTCCCCCCCTTGTTCTCCTCCCCAAAAGCTAGGTGCGTCTTATACTTCGGAGCGTCTTATACTCCGAAAAATATGGTAGACAGTCTTCAATTTGCAAACTATCATTTAATGCTGTTCAAAGTAAGGAGTCTTCAGAAAATGGTACTGATTATGTTTCGTTGCTGCAGCCAGATGTTCACACTGGATGTGGCATTTTTCTCCATCTATCAAGTCCTTCTCAAGGAACTGCTGGGAGGGGCAGATGTCACTTCAACTACTGTGAGCCTCCACGTTTCTCTGCCAGCAAATCAAAAGCTCCGGAATTATGTTATTGGAATTATTTCCACGCTGTTCAGGGCTTGGAAGGGCAGATTGCTGTAAACTCTAGGGCCATGATGGTGAACACATGTGCCAAAGGTGGCACGCAGAGCCATCACTGCTCTAGGGTGTTCCTTATTTCCAAACATGCCTAAGAATCAGATTTTCTTAGAAAGTAACAAGTAATAGTGGTTTACTTGGGTGGGCATGTGCTTTCCTAGAGAAGGACAAGAATGACAAGAAATGCCCTTGTCCACTTAGGCAGGATAACCATGTGAACTGGAAGTGGCAAAATCACTTTAAAAAAAAATTACCTTGGTTGAAAGAACTTTAAATAAACTTTGCTCTGGGACTATGGAATGAAGAAGATGAAGCTTTAGCTTGTAGTTCTCCTCGGAGGAAAGCTTCAGTGAAGCATTTAGCTGTTGAGACAGACAACACATCAGAATCCAGCGATTAGTTAATCTTCATTTTACCTATTCAGAACAATGAATTCAACATTTAATGTATTCAGGCATAATAATTTCAAAAGAAAGCGGATAGGAAATCAACCGAAGATGTATATTCTTAGGCATCAGAAGAGTTATTTCTGGATAAAAAGGTCAGATCGTTAGGAAATGTTTACATACAATTTAGATTAAAATGTAGCAACAGTTACAAGTATGTAAAGTTATAAGTAAGTAAACTGAGAAACGATAATTTCTTTTTCCAGTGTTATGTTTTCATTCCTTCAAGTTACTATATAAAAAATCAATTTGTAGAACCCTCAAAATATACAATACCAGTAACGAAACCTTCTTTTTTTTTTGCAATTAAATACTGGCAAGAGAACCACAGAATATCATAGCAACATCTAAAGCATCCTTTCCTCCTCTCCTAGCCTGCAAAAACAACCTTGCTCCAGTTCTGAGCCTCAAAACTGGGTTCCTATATTACCTCTTTCTCCGAGAATGTTATGTTTACATCATCTTGCTTCGCATGTTTGATCATGATGGTTACAATGACGTGAGAATCGGTCTGGTACCAATCATACCTTTAGGGAGGGGAGGGAAAAAAGATTTGTTACACGAATATTGGATGCTGGTTTCGACATCCCATTTTGGCACCTTTGAGAAGTAAAAACTCTGACTCAAAAATGTGAGTATGTATGAGGGTTCATGATTGAGAAGACATGGTAACAAGGTCAGCCAATGAATAGGCATAGCAACTAAGGCAGCCAATAAGGACTATTGGGAAACTGAAAGTTTGGCGCCTGGGCGTGGTTTAGCTCTGTAACTTGGAGTCTGTGCAAAAGGAACTAAACTAAACTGGTTTGCTGCTGAACTGAAACAGAAACCAATTTCTCCTCTTCCTGTGTGTGTTTGTACCTACTTACAATCTCTCCTGTTGCAAGTTGGAAGAACCACTCTTGGTACTGTATATATTATTGCCTATAAAGAAGTTTCTTATTTAAATCAATCCTGCTGAATCAGTTACCTCTGTGTGCTTTCGGGATTTGATTTCTGCAACAAACTCTGAAAAAGGAAGCCCTTCTTAACAGCTCTCCGTGCTACAAAGTTTTAGTGTTGAACTTCCATATAAACTTTTCTTAAAGGTTACACTTATAGTCCACTTTTATTATGTCAACAAGTAGTTATTTTCAATGTGGGATGCAGAATGCACTAGATACAGCTTAACTAGCTGTAGTACGTTAGTAAGTCAATTTACTTTCTTGTCATTGCACCTCGTACGACACAATTAAATGCCATCTTCAGTGCACATCATACATAAGAAAAATATAAAAATAAAACAGACACACACACCCTTCACATTCTATGCAACTGAATTGAAAACCATGGGTACTGCATTAATACTTCACTATACAGTAGAGTTCAATGAAGTTACTGCTCTGGATGTCCAGATTCAGACAGTGCTGCTATGTTAAAGCAGAAATTTTCAATTTCCTCCACCAGCCTTCAGAAAGATGGAATGGGTCAGCTTGGGTCAGTATATGTAATCCAAAGTTTAGAAGTCTAACTTTACTGCAGCGTGGAATTCCAGTTAGTATGATGTCTGTATGCAGCCACAAGATTTTGTGGAATCTTTGGAAATTGACGACAGCAGTGTTGCAATATGTAGGGACTGCCACAGAAAGGGGTCAAGCTATTTTCCAAAGCACCTGAAAACAAAACCAAGGAGCAATGGATGGAAGCGCATCAAGGAGAGGAGCAAACTAGGAATAAGGAGAAATTTCCTGACAGGGAGAACAATCAAACAGTGGAACAACTTGCCTCCCGAAGCTGTGGGTGATCCATCAATGGTGGCTTTTCAAGAAGAGACTGGACAGCCATTTGTCTGAAATGGTATATAAGGTTTCCTGCTTCAGCAGGAGGCTGGACTAGAAGACCTCCGTGTTCCCTTCCAACTTTGTTGTTGTGTTTTCAGTGCCTTGGAATCCCTGGTTCTCTCTTGAGCTTGGTTCTGTGATTGCAGATGTTTCATTACCTGACTAGATAACATCATCAGTGCTAAGTGAGCGCGGTGTTTGCTCGTTACCCGCCTGGTACTGATCTTATTCTTCAGTGACATTTTAAGACACAAAGTCCATGCAAAGAAACAAGAGGCCAAACACAGAGGATTAATGGTTATTCAGCAAGGAAGAGTGAATTCTTTTAACTCAACAGAGCAACCGTTTTATCATTCTGGAGGAAGGACTATTTTTAACGAGACGCATCCCTGCACTAATGAAACAATAATGAACTGAGATGGGATGAAAAATAGATGGAATCAAGAGTACATTAGTCACGCTGACCCCAAAGGTTAATAGCAATGAATTCAGGCTCCTTTGTGGCTTATGCATTGAGCGCACATTATTGGGCAAATCAGCCACGCATTAAGATGTAGAAATACCTTGTACCGGTGTCGTTAATCCCTGCCCCTGGAGAGTCCCACTTGTGTTTAAAATACAACAAAGCAAACTCAAGAAAAGGTCCCACATTTGATGGGATACCGACGAACAAATCTCGTCAGCCTGCTTACCAAAACACCAAATTCAAGTACGAACGGACACCACGCACTGGTCAAGGGGGAGTGGAGGGCCCAAGAGAAGGGGGAACATCAGGCTGTACGCGGATATACTGAGATCCAGCTTTGCAGGGCGGGCGTGACTAGCGCGTGACACATCCAACCCGCAAGCTGTGAGTTTGGCAGCTCTTCCCTACGCCATTTTAGACAAATGGCTATCCAGCATCTTCTTAAAGACTTCCAGTGTTGGGGCATTCACAACTTCTGGAGGCAACTTCTGTTCCACTGATTAATTCTTCTCACTGTCAGGAAGTTTCTCCTCAGTTCTAAGTTGCTTCTCTCCTTGGTTAGTTTCCACCCATTGCTTCTTGGCCCGCCCTCTGGTGCTTTGGAGAGTAGGTTGAGCCCCCCCCCATGTGAAAACCCCTCAAATACTGGAATGCTGCTATTAACAATTAACCATCTTACATTTTATTTTTTCATTTCTTGAAAATTAAGCATGCGGCTGGTTATCGATTTTAGGAATGGGCACTGCAAGATCTGCCAGCAGCGTGATGGGGAGCCTATGGCACAGGTGCCAGAGTTGCCACGCAGAGGGCAAGCACACCATCGCCAGCTGCTCTTCTGATTTGCCTGCTGGCCAGCTGGTCTTCACAGGGGCCTGGAAACGGCTAAAAAAAACAAATCGGTTTTTGGGCTGTTTTCAGGCTGGTTTTCAGGTCAAAAACGGGCAAAAAATAGGTATGGGCGGGCCAACCAGCTGGTTTTCGGGTTTTTGGCCCGCGCACTCACGATGCATGGGCGTTCTGGTTTGGGCACTCGGTGCCGAAAAGGTTTGCCATCAGTGCCATAGAAAGAGAGAGAGGCATTACAGAAGCTAAATGCAGGATCTACATGGTGCTCAAGAAGAAAAGATGGGGCAGAGCTTGTCAAATCTTTTTTTTTTAAGTTTTATTTTTTCCTTTCAATATACATTCACAAATGCACATCCTCATGAGTACTCTTAATATTTATGTTATCTTCTAGCATTTATCACAGTCAGTTTAAAGATATAAAAAGTATAATTGGGGTCGCTTTCTTTCCGCCCCGTACATCCATCGTATTTTGCAACAACCCAACTCATTCTTTCTTCCCAACCTCCTTTCTCTACCTTCTTCTTTCCTCCTTTCCTTCCCTCTCCCCCTCCTTTCTTCTCCCTCTTACCCTCTCTCCTACTCTTACTTCCCCTCCTTTACCCTTTCCTCTTTTCCCTCCTTCCGTTGTTACCTTTGCTTATTTTCTTCTTCAAACTGATAGATCCCGGTCTAATATTTAATTAGGTAAATCAAAACTTACTAGATGAAAAGGAATTTCAGCAATATATGGAAAAAAGAATTAAGTTTCTTCTTTAAAGCTTGTCAAATCTTTTGAGACCCCAAAAGGAAGTGCAGAATCTTATGTAATCAGATACCATCGCATGTATTAAAAATAAAGTCTATCCAAACAGGGAAAAGTGGAGGAAACTTCCTTACTGACGTGTTGCAAGGACTTAAAAAATATCTCGGGACCTACTCTTTTGAGTCGCAAAAGGCCAAGATTTCTGTTTATGGTTGGGAGGAAAAAAAAAAAACAGTGTCACAAAATTGTCTATGATGCAGAAGCTTCCACGAGAGACACCGAGATTGGCAATCGCTGCTAAAGCACTTATTTTCAAGCCAGTGAACACAACACGGTTTTTAAACACTAGACCTTGAGTTTTCACTGAACACAAATGGTATCTTAAGTGCTCGCAGATGTAATCTCTGGCATGCACTTGACTTTTTAAAAATGTTACTTGGAAAAAAGAAAAGAATGGAATGGAATGCGGCAAAAGAAAGCATTCGGCTCAACTGCCTTTAAGGAAGACGATGGACATCGTTAGAAACAAAGAGGTCTATGGAGTTTCTCCGTCATCCAGATCATGGTTGCCCCAAGGGCAACTGGACTTTCTGTTTTTTCTTTGAAGAGGTTTCATTTCATTTCATTTCATTTTATTATATTTATATGCTGCCCTTTTCCCCCGAAGGGGACTCAGGGCGGCTAACAAATCAAATCAGGGAAGGGGGGGGGGGTACAGACAAAAAATAAAAAACGAAACATAACAATACATAATTTAAAAACACACAACAGTCATACCATTCGAGATGGGGGGGCAACAGCTCTTTAGCCCCAGGCCTGTCGGAACAGCCAGGTTTTAAGGGCTTTGCGGAAGGCCTGGAGGGTGGTGAGGGTTCGAATCTCCACGGGGAGCTCGTTCCAGAGGGTCGGAGCAGCCACAGAGAAGGCTCTCCTCCGGGTAGTCGCCAGTCGACACTGGCCGGCGGATGGAATTCGGAGGAGGCCTAATCTGTGGGATCTGATCGGTCTGGTGGAGGTGATTGGCAGCAGGCGGTCTCTCATCCTAGAAGCTTCTTCAGCTCTAATAGGTTTCGTGAACGCTTCCAATTCCTGTGTTTTGATCTTGACCCAAGCATCGTCCACATTCAAAGACATAGCCGATTGTTGCGTATTGCATGCTACTGTGCAACATTTTCCTACAAAGGTGCTTTTTTCAGGAGGCAACTGGACTTTCTTGTTTTGTTTTTTCTTCTGAAGACGTTTCGCTTCTCATCCAAGAAGCTTCTCCAGCTCTGACAAGATGGTGGAGAATGGAAGGATTTTATATTCCTCGCCGACAGCTGGTCATTTGCATCCTTTTAGGGGGTCGTTGAGGTCACCTGAGTAGTGGTCTTGATTCCCGTGGTCTGTGAATGGTGTAGGAATGGATTTCCAGATGAAAAATTGCAGATGACAGGATACAGATAGACCTTCAAGTGGCCTCAATGACCCTCTAAAAGGATGCAAAGGACCAGCTGTCTGCAAGGCGTCTCAATCCTTCCACTCCCCACAATCCAGTCAGAACCGAAGAAGCTTCTTGGATTAAGAAACGAAACGTCTTCAAAGAAAAAACAGAAAGTCCAGTTGCCCCTTGAAAAAAGCACCTTTGGGACAAAGAACTCAAGTGTTTCCAACTGCATAAGATGCTGGGAAGAGCTGTCACATAATAAGAGAGCTGGGATGGCATGCTAATGTCTTCTCTGGGGCTAAAGAAGACAACCTCGAAGGGCTGTTTGTAGTAACGGGAGGGCTGGTGGGTAGTCCCTCCCACCATATCATCATTTTAAAGCAGTGTTTCTCAACCTTGGCAACTTGAAGATATCCGGACTTCAACTCCCAGAATTCCCCAGCCAGCATTCGCTGGCTGGGGAATTCTGGGAGTTGAAGTCCGGACATCTTCAAGTTGCCAAAGTTGAGAAACACTGTTTTGAAGCATCTGTTAAAACTCCACAGGTAGCAGGGATGGAATCTAGACCTTACCATCCCCAGTAGACATTAAACAAGGAAGGACAAAAGAGGGGAGGAAAATTCAGCGTGTTAGTTGAGTGTAATTAAGATTTGAAGGAAGAGTTAAAAGTCAAAGGCAGTGCGGAATAAGTAGATCTTTAGGATGTCAAAAAAAATGGAGAAAAAAAAAGGGCACTATTGATGTTTAGGGCTTTGTCTTTCGCTGACAAAACAGGAGGAAATTGGCAAACAACTTCACGTCCTTCACCTGCCTGAGAACGATACGGTTAGTTGAGTACCGTTCACCGACAGGCACTTAAGAGTGAGTTACATACACCATGCATTTTTCTAAAATGCCACTATATCAATATTGACATCATTAATCACAAAACTTACTTGATCTTAGATGGCCACGCCTGGGGGTTGCAGAAACATGAGGGGCGTCGTCGTAAGGAAAAGAGGTTGAACAGTTAGAAACAATTAATGTCGGTTTTAAGCCAAGCACCTGGCCCATGGGCCGCCAGTTTCACACCCCTGTTCTAGACAGTCACCAATATATATTATTAGCATATTTTTGTATTTAATTTTATTTCTTTATTTTTATCCCACCTTTATTCTTTTTTATAAATAATTCAAGGCAGCGAACATATCTAATACCCCTTCTTCATGCTATCTCCCCACAACAACACTGTGAGGTGGGCTCAGCTGAGACATAGTGACTGGCCCAAATCCCCCAGCCAGCTTTCCTGCCTAAGGTGGGACTAGAACTCACAGCAGGGTGGGACTAGAACTCACAGTCTCCTGGTGATTGGCCCAAAGTCACTCAGCCAGTTTTCCTGCCTAAGGCAGGACTAGAACTCGCAGTCTCCTGGTGATTGGCCCAAAGTCACTCAGCCAGTTTTCCTACTTAAGGTGCGACTAGAACTCACAGTCTCCTGGTGATTGGTCCAAAGTCACCCAGCTTGTTGTCCTCCAGTAAGGCGGGTCTACCGTTTATAATCTTAATTTTGAGCCTGGCGCCTTAATTTCTAGACAAAACTTGTTCTCCTTATATTAGTTTTACACTGCAGATGATATTTATCATTGTGTCATTGAAAAATAACAGATAGTTATTGTCACACAACTACAGGATACAGCTTACCTTTTTTTTTTATTAAAAAAAAGACAAATTTGACGTGGACCAAGGAAAAGCTATTTTAAAGGTAATTACAATTACATCTTAATCAATTAATCTGCAAATTAATCTATTAGGAAAAAATCTTACCATTTCCTCTTGTGATCCAGGCCCTGCAAAGGAAAAACAATTCAGATTTTTAGAACAAAACTCTTAACAAAGCATCAGCAGGTTTTTTAAAGATACACATAAAAGTAATCGTACGACACACTAACTCAAATTTCCCATTTTTTCATTGATACATTTTGCTAAATAAATGAGCGTTAATATTTAATTGAAAGTGGGACCGCTCAAATAAACATTACAGATTGCATCATTGGCTTGAAAGGGTTGTGGTAATAAAAAGGTGTGACAGATTGAGTATTGAAACAGCTTTGATTAACTCGCACCGTTTCTTTTAATCAAAGGTTTTTCCATGCGGTCAGTTATGTTCCCATAAAATCTTCCAACTGTTCCAAATTGGCTTTATTGATTAGTAAATCTAAACGGAGTTGTTTCACACTCCAAAATCAAAACGAGGAAGTTCAAGTTTGTGTAACATTTTGCAAAATGCCTGTTTATATCTAAAAAAAAAACAAAAAAACTACCCACTCCCTACCATTTTGCCAAGAAGATCCTATACAATTAAGTGGTTGCCTAAAGGCTGCCTTTCCTTAATATTGTATGTTGACATCTAAGACAGACATTAGAAAAGGTTGTGAAGAATATTCTGGGTAGAAAACAAGCCAAAAAGAGGGCCGTGAAAATATTTGCAGACCCCTCACATCCTGGACATAAATTGTTTCAACTCCTACCCTCAAAATGAAGCTATAGGGCACTGCACACCAAGACAACTACACAAGAACAGTTTTTCCCCCCCGAACGCCATCACTCTGCTAAAGAACTAATTCCCACAACACTATCAAATTATTTACTAAGACTGTATTACTATTCTTCTGTTCCTTCCTAGTACCTATCTCCTCCCACTTATGACTATAACCTTGTTGCTTGTATCTTTAAAATTTATATTCTTTTATTTGTTTTCTAGTATAATTTGATTGCTTATTAACCTATAACTATCACTAAGTGTTGTCCCTTAGGATTCTTGACGAATGTATCTTGTCCATTTATGTCCACTGAGAGCATCTGCACCAGAGACAAATTCCTTGTGTGTCCAATCACACTTGGCCAATAAAGAATGCTATTCTGTTCTATTCTACTCCTTATTCTTTTCCTTATTCGGTTCTGTTCTGTACTATTCTATATTCTAGTCTATTCTAAAATAGATTCACTGCAGGTAATACAGAGCACAAGCCAACATAAATCATGTTTAGATCATAAAACTAGATTCAAGGCCTTTCGCACAGAGGTTTTTACAGTTAGTCCTCGACGTACGACCACAGTTTAGCTCAACATTTCTGTTGCTAAGCAAGACATTTATTAAGTGCGCTTTGCCCCATTTTACAATTTTTCTTGCCACCGTCGTTAAGTGAATCCCTGCAGTTGATAAGTTGGGAACGCAAGTGTTAAATGAATCCGGCTTCCCCATTGACTTTGCTTGTCAGGTGGTCGCAAAAAGGGGATCCAACAGTCATAAATGTGAGTCAGCTGCCAAGCGTCTGAATTTTGATCAGGATGCTGGAATGGTCGCAAGTGTGAAAAACGATCAGTACCTTTGTAACTGTGAACAGTCGCTAAATGAACGTTTGTAAGTTGAGATCTACTAGTCCTCAACTTACAACAGTCCGTTTAGTGGCTGTTCAAAGTTACAGCAGCACTGAAAAAAGTGACTTATGACCATTTTTCAGAATTGCGACCTTTGCAGCAGCCCCATGATCATGTGATGCTTGGCAACTGATTCATATTTATGACGGCTGCTGTGTCCACAGGGTGATACCCTTTTATGACCTTCTGACAAGCCAAGTCAAATGGGGAAGCCAGATTCACTTAACAACCAGGTTAGTAACTTATCATTGGCAGTGATTCACTTAACAACTGTGGCAAGAAAGGTTGCAAAACGGGGCAAAATTCATTGAACAAATGTTTCTCTTAGCAACCGAAATATTGGGCTGTGTTGTGTTCGTAAGTCGAGGAGTGCCTGTATAATACAGCATGCATTTTGGTCCATGTAACGATGACATCTCGCTAGTGAGTTTGTTCAGGTGGTAATAATGTATTTTAATTTTAATTAACTGAGCTTAATAAACCTGCTTTTTAAGTCCTGTGCCGAAAGCTCCTATTCTTGAAATGGGCAATTTGCAGAAGAAAAAAATAAGACTTCAAAAGTGCAGAGATATTTGAAGAGCTCAGCTCTCCTTTTTTTCGAACTTTAAGGATACAGTCATGTTTCGCAGAGGTTAGGCAATAATATTTCTTTACTGGTATGAAATTGAAAACGAGACATTAAAAAGGGAAAGAAATCCATGCCTGCGTGAGGATGCCAGAAGCAACGTTTTTCCCTCCTCCGTGAGATGGAGGTGCCAGCATAATTTGTCGATATGACTTCCCTGCTAGAGTGAGGGACTAATGCGCATCGAGAGCTTTCGTGCTCTCTAAAGGCTGAGTGTCACGGAACGGTTGTAAATCCTGCTTTTGCATCCCTCTGGCGAGATTTTTACAGAAACCGTTTCTCCAGTGCTTGGCATGTTTCTCAGAACTACATTTTCCAAAACAGGCACACGCAGGTCTCCGACATACAGGCACAATGGAGCCCTAAGTTTCTGTTGCTAAAACAACAGTTGCTAGGTGAATATTTGAACCACAGTTCCTGCCACAATTGTTAAGCAAGTCACTGCCGTCCTTAAATTGGTAACATGGTTGTTAAGTGAATCTGGCTTGCAAGAGCCAAGGTGGCGCAGTGGTTAAATGCAGCACTGCAGGCTACTGCTAGATCAGCAGGTCAGCGGTTCAAATCTCACCGGCTCAGGGTTGACTCAGCCTTCCATCCTTCCGAGGTGGGTAAAATGAGGACCCAGATTGTTGGGGGCAATATGCTGACTCTCTGTAAACCGCTTAGAGAGGGCTGAAAGGCCTATGAAGCGGTATATAAGTCTACTGCTATTGCTATTCCTCGGGGATGTTGCTTGTCAGGAGGTCGCAAAAAGGGATGTCACACACAAACACACACGGTGACTCTGAGACCATCATAACTAGCTAGCTAACATCTATTTATGGATATGAGAGATCATATCCATCTCCCTCTCATCTCTATCTTTCTGTTTATCTCTGCCTATCATTATCTATCCATTCATCCATCCCAATGTATTCGGAGGCCCTGATTCAGATTCTTCCTCTTTTCAAGAAGTTTCCAAAAAGATGTATAAATCATTTTGAAAACAACCTGGTGAAATATTGTTACAAGGTCTGCTGAACCCTCTTCATGCTCTCTGGGCTTGGTGGTTTTCTTGCAGACATTTCATGACCAAACTAGGTAATGTTATCAGTGCGAGGAGGAGGAGGAGGAGGGAAGAGGAGAAGGACGATGACTGTGGGGTCCTTGGTGCTCTCTGAGCTTGGTGCTTTTCTTGCAGACGTTTCATGACCCAAACTAGGAAACATCATCAGTGCTAGTAATCTAGCAGCACTGATGATGTTCCCTAGTTGGGTCACGAAACGTCTGCAAGAAAACCACCAAACTGAGAAAGGACCAAGGATCACTTCCTCCTCCTCCTCCCTGCAAACCCAACTCCCCACTAGTACTGATGATATTCCTCAGTTGGGTCATGAAATGCAAGAAAACCACCAAGCTGAGAAAGGACCAAGGATCACCTCCTTTTCCTCCTCCCTGCAAACCCAACTCCTTTCTAGCATTGATGATGTCACCTAGTTGGGTCATGAAACACGTGTAAGAAAACAAACAAGCTCAGAGAGCCCCCAGGACTCCTCCTTTCAATCCTGAGTTACAAACATTCTCCTTTATGGGTGCCTCTTCATGCTCTAAAATCAGGAACTATCTCGCTTCCTAGGGAAATCCTTGGAAGCTAGAAACCAAACTGTCTTAACAAACTTTCATTAAACGTGAAAGAAAAGGCGGATTGGTACTGCCTAATTGACCTCTTTTCCCACAACACGAAAGTTTAGAGGCGCCATGGGGAGCTTACCACGGAGGGCCTCTTCGCATCTTTTAATCCAGGCGGGAAAGGCGGAATCGGCACCTACAGGTAAAAAGAGGCAGAGTTAACCATGCTACGATATCGTTGGCCAAAAACACGATAATCTCTTTTTTCCATTTCCTTCCGTTCTGAAAGTTTTTCAGAACTTGAGACGCTTGGCTTTTGCTCCTCAAGACAGATTTCTAGCTCTTAATTTTGTAAAATGATGTTAGAAATAGGTAAAGGCAAAACATCACATCCATGGACCCTTGGCCCGCATGAATATGAGAATAACACCAAGCATTAGAAAAACTAGCAGAAACAATTTTTTAGAGTGCTGCCATTTCTCACGCAGTTTATTCAGCGTGAAATGGAGCTGAGTTATGTAGCAGGAGGCTGTATATTCTGCAATATTTACATTTTTAGTAAACTCGTTCAATGAATCCAAGGTCTGCAAGCTGAGAGAACATGCCCTGCTTTGATGCATTCGCACAATTTCAGTTAGCGTGAGATAAATCATAAAACACAGTTCAGGAAAATTCCTTTATCCCACTGTTTTGCAAATCTATTGTACACTACAAACTGTAGGATGGTTTGAAGAGAAATGCATCTGTTCCACCGGGCTCTTAAGTATGAGGAAGAGGGGCAGCAGTAAAAATGAAATATAAATATAACATTAGAGAGCACCTGTCATTTCAGATCCATCATAGCAGCCTCCGTTAGCGGGCATCCACTCACCTGCTGCCCGCCACATCCCTCACCTCCCTGCTGCATCGCCAGCCGTCCCAATTCAAGTGACTGGGACTGTCGGTGAGTCAACAGCGGGTCAGAGCAAGGGTGGCCTTCAAAAATTTTAGCAAGGAGTTCTCTGTCCGGTTGCTGGGTAGGTGTGGCCCCTGGTGGGCGTGGCCTAGTCAGCCTCCTACACCATGGCGGGAGGAGGGGGCATTTTTGCCATCCTCAGGCTCCAGAGGTTTTCTTTGAGCCTCCGGGAGGGCAAAAACAGCCTCCCCAGGCTCCGGAGGCTGGAAATGGGCCCAAACCTCCAGCAGGCCCATTTTTTGCCTTCCCAGAACCTGTGCCAAAACAAGCTGCATGGGGTCTCCTGGGCGGAGCAGTGCAGGGTGGGCGGGGCCAGCCAGGAGTGGGATTTGGAGGTCCTCCAAACTCCACAGAATCTTAGCTAGAGGTTCTCCCAAAGCCCTGTGAAACCCCCCAACAGCCCACCCCTGGAGGAAGAGCCGCTGCGGGACAGAGATGACAGTTGCCCTTTAAAAGGTTATGATTTAAATCGAGTTGATTTAAATCAAGCCTTTCTACGAGCGATTCAAATCGTGATTTTAAATCGGCTGGATTTAAACCAAATCCACCCTTGGCAGGAACTCTGGGCTTGTTTCTCTCCTAATAAAGCACAGCAGGAAACCATGATGTGATCTCAGCTTCTGCTTCTTCGCCCTGCCTCAGAGGCAGAAGTTCAGAGTAGTTTTTACATTACAACAAAGTCAGTGTGAAAGCAGCTTCGATGGTTGGTTTTGCTGTTTTCCATTGCAGAAAAAGAAAATAATAATCAAGTGGCTGTCACGGAACAGAGGTCCCCCAAGGGCTATTTGCTCGGGGTAAACCAGAAAAATCCTTCACAATTTCGGCTTAGCGTAACGAAGAAACGCAGCTGCCGCCGACAGATAAAACAACAGCAACTGACATTTCTATGAAGAGCGTGAGATGACCTCCGCGGGAAAGGTCCGGCTCACAGAGAAAGGCTAATTAATTTTCCAAGGTACTTAATCTTTTTCCAATTAAAATGTTTTTTTTTACCAAGCAGCGAAGTGTTTCCAATGCGTGCCGCACAGGCTGCCCGAGTGTCTTTGTAATGTACAGGTGTCCTCGATTTACAACTGTGATGGAGCCCAGAATCTCTGTTGTTAAAAGTCATGGCAGTTTTAAGTCGACGATTCGACGCGATCAGACCCAATTTTACCACTTTTTTTTGGGCAAAATGTTGCGGTTGTTAAGCAAATCAATGTCATGTCCCTATGGCCACATTTTGCTGGAAACTAGCAAAAAAAAAAAATTAACATAAATCGCAGATATGTCATCGCGGAACACTGCAACACCACCTACATTTGAGCCGGTTGCCAAGTGCTCAAATTGCAGTTGTGTGACAGTGGGGTGTGTGTGTGTGTGTGTTTGTGTAGCTACCAGAACTCCAGAACTGGTTCCTAAATAACTTTTGCAGCATCTGTTGTAACAGTCACTAAGCGGCTAGTCATTAAACAAGGATGAGTAGAGTAGATGAGTAGAATTATGCACCCATTTCCTATGAACTACTGCAGTGGTTCCCAAACTTGGCAACTTTAAGACTTGTGGATTTCAACTCCCAGAATTCTCCAGCCAGCAGAGCTGGCTGGAGAATTCTGGGAATTGAAGTCCACAAGTCTTAAAGTTGCCAAGTCTGGGAACCACTGAACGACTGTATGGCCTCTCTACCTTTTGAAATCCATGCACAGACATACTTACCATCCTGTGTTTCCCCCTCAGTGAAAGACTTCAGGGCGGAATCATAATTTCTCATATAATATTCACCGATTCTGAAGGGGAGATTAAAGGGAGAGCATGTCAGCAACGGTCTTTCGGTCGTGCCCATGTTAACAACAGCCCCAAATCTTTTGACTTTACGTAGCAGGAAGAAAGGACGAATGCTGAGACAGGGTCTTATTTCCTTCTGACCCCCGAAATAAGACGCTTGGGCCTTATTTTCGGGGAGGTCTGGTTATTTTTGAGGCGCAGGAGGCGGCGAGCGTGGTCACCTCACGGCTGCTGCTGTGTTGCAATATTTTCAGGGGAGGGCTTATTTTAGCGCATGCGCTCAAAAGCTCAATTGGGCTGATTATCTGGGGAGGTTTTATTTTCAGGGAAACGGGGGGGGGGTCTCTTTTGGGTTTCTTGGCTCTGGATACAGCAAACCTTCCATTTAATGCAGGGCTCCCCAACCTGTGGGTCACGGCCCACTACCAGTCCGCAGCCTGTTTGCAACTGGGCCAGACGAGTGGCCGGCTGATGTGTCTACACGTGGATAGCTCCATTATGCAGGGGCTTGTGGCCCCACCTGCACAAATGTCACAAACACTCGATCTCCCTCACATGAGCAATGGGGGCTCGTTCCCATGCACCTGCCCCCCCACACAAAACCACCCCATCCCCTCCCATCAACCATACCCCCGCTCTGGGCCATCAACCCGGGAAGGTTGGGGAATTCTGATTTAATGGATTAACTGAAAAGGAGAAGGGGAATAGTCCCTGAAGGCCAATGGGCTTTTTAACAGAGTTAAACGGACTACCTCTATATGTCACCCTTCAGTGATTCACTGAACAGCCGTGGCTCAAAAGGTCGTAGAACGGGGCAAAATTCACTTCACAAATGTTTTACTTAGCAACATACATTTGGGCTCACTGTAATGTAACTCAACAACTGCAGTCATTAACGTAACAACTGTGACAAGAAAGCTCATTAAAAGAAAACCTAAACCAACCACCAAATACATTCGGAAAAATTGGCATCCTGCATGAACGAAGGTGATTTATATTCGCACAAGCACAAAGTCATTATTCTTCACTAAACAGGAGAATTAAACACAATTGCACGTTGAGTGGAGGGGGGAAATGGCACTTACCCTTGCCTGAGAAAAGCTACAGCATTATTGGGCTCGAGTGCTAAAGCCTTCTTTGCATCAGCAACAGCATCTGCAAAAAATAAAAAATAAATGTACTTCTGATTACACAGATCTAATTAGATCTAATTATTAGATCTATACCCCTCTTTAATTTCCCAGGCCCTAGGCAGGATCCCATTTTCCCAACCACCACTTTCTGAGGTAGGCAGGGCTGAAAGAGAGAGGGGACAGTCCTAAATCACAGTGGATTTCCGTGAGCAAAAACAGACTTGAGCACGTGTGGGCTTCTAGTCTGATACCTTAGCTCAGGGGTGTCAAACTCAATTTCATTGAGGGCTGTGCTTGACCTCAGGAGGCTGGGTAGGAATGACCGACTGGGTGGGCGTGGCCAGCTTGACGCCACTCTCCAAGCTGCTGGCAAATTTCCTCTTCGCACTGGGTAGACTGGGACGAAGCCACGCTGGCCCGATGTTTCCTCTTTGCTTTGGATAGCAATTTACATTTCCCAGGCTGGCCCCACAGGCCGAATCCAACCACATTGCCTTGAGTTTGATCCCCGTGCCTTAGCTGAACACATCAAAGTGAATTTTGTCATGTTGGAAAAACCTAGGCTCATCTTCGTGCATTAGGGGGGGGCAAAAAAAAGTTTGCATAAATCAAGAAAGGACAAACTGATATCTTAAATTTGCAAGGCTGAAATAACAGTAGCTCTCAGCTAGCCTGAGGGGTCGGTGGGGAATTTTTCATTGCAGTTTTGCAACTGCATTCTGTGCTCATCTCTCCAAGGCCGTTTCTTCTAGCTTTGGTGTGCAGCAGCCCTCTGGTTGCCCAGCTACAAGGGGGTTGGGCTCTACGGCTTGTTTGCACGCTTTGGCTCAGATCTTGCCTGAAACTTGTTGCTTTCGGTTCCTTCCTAGCAAAAGTTCCTCTCTCTGAATCCATGGAGCTAAGGGTTTTCCTTCCCCAGGAAATAGGACACAGGCAGCCCTGACATTACCAGTCTGAAAATATCTTAACAGCACGTCAATGAATCCATGAGCTTGGCCATTACTGTATGCATAACCATTGCAACCACCATTAGAGACTAAGGCAAAGGTTCCCGTTGCACATATGTGCTAGTCGTTCCCAACTCCAGGGGGCGGTGCTCATCTCCGTTTCAAAGCCGAAGAGCCAGCGCTGTCCGAAGACGCCTCCGTGGTCATGTGGCTGGCATGACTCAACGCCGAAGGAACACAGAATGCTGTTACTTTCCCACCAAAGATCCCTTTGCTGATCTCTAGTGGACATCCAGAGTTTTGGAGGCTCAGTGGCTAAGACGCTGAGCTTGTCGATCAGAAAGGTCGGCAGTTTGGCGGTTCGAATCCCTAGCGCCGCGTAATGGAGTGAGCTCCCGTGACTTGTCCCAGCTTCTGCCAACCTAGCAGTTCAAAAGCACATTAAAAAATGCAAGTAGAAAAACAGGGACCATCTTTGGTGGGAAGGTAACAACGTTCCATGTGCCTTCGGCATTGTGTCATGCTAGCCACATGACCGCGGAGACGTCTTTGGACAGCGCTGGCTCTTCGGCTTTGAAACGGAGATGAGCGCTGCCCCCTAGAGTCAAGAACAACTAGCACATATGTGCGAGAGGAACCTTTACTTTTTTACACACACAAACATATATGTATACAAATATATATATTTATGTCTCTGTGTATGTAAAATTTTCACTGGGAGGAAAAAACCAGGAAAGCAAAGGCTACCGTGGTAATTCCGTAGAAGGATGTAAGCATAAGCTCGCTGGCGGTAATATTCGGCGTGATCGGGCCTGTGTTCCAAAGCTGCTGTCAGCGTCTACAAGGACAAATACGGAAAACATGAGCTTGACAAATTCCCTGCAAAAACCTTACACGGCCCGCAGTGAATTCTCTTGCTTGACAAATCAAACAGAACTGATTAGCCAAATGCTTCTTGCAAAGAAATGAACCCCCAGAAGCAACGTTTCCGAACTGGGAGGAGGAGAGCTACCCATAACAGAGGAAGGGGGGGGGGCGGGGAGAGGAAAAAACGCCCTCGGAGCCCATGTCAAGAAATGAACAGAAGCCTTCCAGTATTTGAGGGGCCGCCACAAAGAAGAAGGGGTCGACTTCGTTCTCCAAAGCGCCTGAAGGCAGGACAAGAAGCCATGGGTGGAAACTAAGCAACTTGGAATGAAGGAGAAGCTTCCTAAGAAGTGGACGGGGATCCCCATATGGAAACAACTTGTACAGTATTTTTCGGACTATAAGACGCACCACGTTTTCAAAGAGGGAAGTAAGAAAAAAAAGTTTTTGTCCTTCCCCAGCCCCCAAGAGAACTCTGCAGGCTTCAGTAGGACTGGGGGGGGGGAGGCAAAAACTGAAAAAAACAGCCCATTTTTCACAAAAATGGAATGTGGGGGTGGGGCTTCGGGAAGCCAAAAATGGTTGTATTCGGTGTATAAGATGCACCAAAATTTCCATCCTCTTTTAGGGGGGGGGAAGGTGCATCATATAGTCTGAAAAATACGGTACTTTATTGCGCTTGTCTGGGAAAGGAGACCACAAGGAGATCAAAGGAACCCAATTCTTTCTCCAAAAGACTAGGGGGTGGGGAGAGGGAGCCAAACCCTGGTTTGGGGCTTTTCTATTCCCACATGGCTGCTGAGAGTCCCGGGGGGTGTCCACAACATTTTTGTAGTTGTTGTTTGTTGCCTTCTCTCTCCCCCCCCCCCGCTTTACCCTTTTTTTAAAAATCCCATAATCCCCTTCCTTCCAAAAAACAAACAAAAAACCCCAAACCTGGGCCTCTTCGAAGACCCTTCTCGGCAAGCTTAGCCTCTCCTGCCCATGTCTGGGAAAGGAGACCATGAGGAGATCCCAGGAGCTCTATCTTCCTCTGGAAAACCTAAGATATTTTCCCGTTTTCCTGTGGCTATTCCTTCATTTTCTTCCAAAGAGAAGGCCGAGTGTCCACACCCACAACTTTTTTGTGGTGGTGGTTTTGTTATTGTTGCCCTGTCACACACACACATACACACTTTTACCGGTTTTTTAACCCCACTATCTGCTTTCTGCCAAAATAACAATTTTTAAAAAAACAACTCCTGGGCCTCCCTCTTCCAAGGCTCTTTCCCAGCAGGCCCAGCCTCAACTGTGCATGTCTGGGAAAGAAGACCACAAGGAGATCCCAGGAATCCATTCCTCCAGCAAAAAACTCAAGTGAAAAGAGGGAGTCAAGCCCTGGCCCATAGCTGCTCCTTCGCTAACCTCCAAAGAAGAGGCTGAGGGTGTCCACAACTACAACTTGTTGCTGCTGTTGTGTTCTTGTTGCCCCCTCTCCCCACCCCTTTATCACTTGTTTTTAACCCCACCATCTGCTTCCTGTCAAAAGAGCAATAACAACAACAACAACAACAACCTGGGCCTCTTCCAAGGCTCCTCCCAGCAGGCTTAACCTTAACTAGGCATTTCTGGGAAAGGAGACCACGAGGTGATCCCAGGAACCTATTCCTCCCCAAATATTTGGGTGAAAAAAAGGGAGCCAAGCCCTGTCATGGAGCTTTTCTATTCCCCCATAGCTGATCCTTTTGCTTCCCTTCAAGGGGAAGGACTGGGGGGGGGGGACACAAAAAAGATGTTTTTGGTAATTATTGTTATTGTGTTATTGTTGCCTCCCCCCATGCACATTTTATCATTATTTTTAACCCCACCCTCTGCTTCCTGCCATAATAATAACAACAGCAGCAATGATAATTGAATGTTCAGTTGACTGAGTTTCATGTAATGCATTAATAATAATAATAATGTAATAATAATTAATTAATTAATAATAATAAAAGCCGCACTGCTTGGATCTGCACGCATATTACGAAAATACGTTACGACGTCCTAGGCCCCTGGGTGGGGCCCGACTAGTAACCAATGTCAAATCCGGCGAAACAACTGGCCGCTGTGATACAATTGTATAATAATAATGTATTTGGTTGATACCTAGGATATGCTGGCCGCAACCCGTATCAACCATCAGTACCAGTCAATGGTATTTGTGATGCATTTTTGAATGTTCAGTTGACTGAGTTTCATGTTTAATAAATAAAGAGATAATGTTAATGTTAATAATCATAATACCACCAGTCAATGCCATTTGTCGCACGTATTTAAATGTTCAGTTGACTGAGTTTCATGTTTAATGAATAAAAGAAATAATGTTAATAATAATGTTAATAATAATAATAATGCCACCATGTCAATGGTATTTGTGATGCATTTTTGAATGTTCAGTTGGCTGAGTTTCATGTTTAATGAATAAAGTACAATAAAAATAATAATGTCTCCTTTCCCAGACATGCACGGTGGAGGCTAAGCCTGCTGAGAGAAGCCTTGGAAGAGACATCATCATCATCATCATCATCATATTTCATTAAACATGAAACTCAGTCAACTGAATTTCATGTTTAATAAATAAAGTATAATATTAAATAAAATTATCATTATTATCACTATATCTTTAATGAATAAAGATAATAAGATAATAATAAAGATAAAAATAATGATGATGATAATAATAATAATAATAATAATAATATGGGCCTCCTCCAAGGCCCCTCTCAATAATAATAATAATAATAATAATAATAATAATATGGGCCTCCTCCAAGGCCCCTCTCAATAATAATAATAATAATAATAATAATAATATGGGCCTCCTCCAAGGCCCCTCTCAATAATAATAATAATAATAATAATGATAATAATAATAATAATAATAATATGGGCCTCCTCCAAGGCCCCTCAATAATAATAATAATAATGATAATAATAATAATAATATGGGCCTCCTCCAAGGCCCCTCTCAATAATAATAATAATAATAATAATAATAATAATAATAATAATAATAATAATAATAATATGGGCCTCCTCCAAGGCCCCTCTCAATAATAATAATAATAATAATAATGATAATAATAATAATAATAATAATATGGGCCTCCTCCAAGGCCCCTCTCAATAATAATAATAATAATAATAATGATAATAATAATAATAATAATAATATGGGCCTCCTCCAAGGCCCCTCAATAATAATAATAATAATGATAATAATAATAATAATAATAATATGGGCCTCCTCCAAGGCCCCTCTCGGCAGGCCTGGCCTCCACTGCGCATGCCTGGGAAAGGAGACCACACAGTGATCCCAGGAACCCATTCTTCCTCGCCCAGCCCCCCAAAATAAACCCTCGGGGGCAAAAAAAAAGGGGGGGGAGAAGCGGGTCTTTCTCCCGCGCTTCCTCCCACGGCTGTTCCTTCCCTTCCTTCCTTCCTTCCTTCCACGGGGACAGCCCAGTCTCCCCCTCAAAAACCCGAGGCCAGAGGCGGCTTACCTGCGCTGCGGCCGCGGGCTCCCGCTCGATGTCGGTCTCGGAGAGGCTGCGGGGGGGGAAAGAAGCGTTAGCGAAGGCGGCGGAGAAGAAGGGAAGGAAGGAAGGAGGTAGGGAGGGGAGGAGAAAAAAAGGCGCCCGCTCACCCCGCTGAGGAGGCCGCCGCCGCCGCCATGCCGCCGCGAAATGGCGGCTGAGGAGCGCCGCCAGAGGGCGTGGCCACGCCAAGGAACGCCCACCGCGCGGCGCGAGGAAGCCCGGGAGGAAAGGAGGGAGAAAGTGGCCACGCCCATCTATCTCTCTCTCTCTCTCCCCTGCCAGGGCAGCGATCACCAACGCTTGGCCCCCCTGGTGGACTTCAACTCCCAGAATTCCTCCGCCGGCGAAGGCAAAGCTGGGCTGAGGAATTCTGGGAGTTGAAGTCCACCAGGGGGCCAAGTGTTGGAGACTTCCCCCCCACACACACACACACACACACAGACTCACACCGCCCACCTGTGCGAAGGCCCTGTCGTTGTGGGGCGGGGGGGCTGCTTTGTGGGCGCTCTGGCCTCTGCTCCTCGGGGCTTTGGGGGAGGAAGGGGAGAGGGTGGGCTTGGGCCGCCCTTCCAGAAGGACAAGGGTGATGGGCAGCGGGGTGACCCTTCAGCAAGCCCTTGGGCCCGGAGGCAGAGAGAGAGATAGATATAGATGGATGGATAGACGGAAGGATGGATGGATGGATACAGAGAGAGACACAGACATGGATGGATGGATGGTGAGACAGACAGACAGACAGAAAGAAAGATAGATAGACATAGATAGATAGATAGATAGATAGATAGATAGATAGATAGATAGATAGATAGATAGATGATAGATAGATAGATAGATAGATAGATAGATAGATAGATAGATAGATAGATAGACAGACAGACAACAAGGACGGATGGATGCAGATAGATAGACAGAGATAGACAGAGATAGATAGATGATTGATAGATAGATAGACATGATAGATAGATAGATAGATAGATAGATAGATAGATAGATAGATAGATAGATAGATAGATAGATAGATAGACAGACAGACAGACAGACAGACAGACAACAAGGACGGATGGATGCAGATAGATAGACATAGATAGATAGACAGAGATAGATAGATGATTGATAGATAGAAAGATAGACATAGATAGATAGACAGACAGACAGACAGACAACAAGGACGGATGGATGCAGATAGATAGACATAGATAGATAGAGATAGATAGATGATTGATAGATAGATAGATAGATAGATAGAAAGATAGACATAGATAGATAGATAGATAGATAGATAGATAGATAGATAGATAGATAGATAGATAGATAGATAGATAGATGATAGATTGATAGATAGATAGACAGACAGACAACAAGGACGGATGGATGCAGATAGATAGACAGAGATAGACAGAGATAGATAGATGATTGATAGATAGATAGACATGATAGATAGATAGATAGATAGATAGATAGATAGATAGATAGATAGATAGACAGACAGACAGACAGACAGACAGACAACAAGGACGGATGGATGCAGATAGATAGACATAGATAGATAGACAGAGATAGATAGATGATTGATAGATAGAAAGATAGACATAGATAGATAGATAGACAGACAGACAGACAGACAACAAGGACGGATGGATGCAGATAGATAGACATAGATAGATAGACAGAGATAGATAGATGATTGATAGATAGAAAGATAGACATAGATAGATAGATAGATAGATAGATAGATAGATAGATAGATAGACAGACAGACAGACAGACAGACAACAAGGACGGATGGATGCAGATAGATAGACAGAGATAGATAGACAGAGATAGATAGATAGATGATTGATAGATAGAAAGATAGACATAGATAGATAGATAGATAGATAGATAGATAGATAGATGATAGATTGATAGATAGACAGACAGATAGATAGATAGACAGACAGACAACAAGGACGGATGGATGCAGATAGATAGACAGACAGACATAGATAGATAGATAGATAGATAGATAGATAGATAGATAGATAGATAGATAGATAGATAGATAGATAGATGATAGAGATAGATAGACAGACAGACAGGCGGACAAGGACGGATGGATGCAGATAGGCAGGCAGGCAAAGATTCTTCATATATTTTAGCCTACAACAACCCCCAAATCACCTTTGTTGCTCTTTTCTGTACTCAACATCTTTTTTTTTAATATTGTGGTGACCAAAGCTGGATGCAGCATTCTAAGTGTGGTCATACCAAGTCATTATTAAAAAAAAAAACTGTTGTTAGTCGCAAAGTCGTGTCTGACCCATTGTGACCCCATGGACCACGTTCCTCCAGGCCTTCCTGTCCTCTCCCATCCTCTGGAGTCCATTGAAGCTCAGGCCGACTGCTTCAGTGACTCCATCCAGCCACCTCCTTCTCTGCCGTCCCCTTCTTCTTCTTTTGCCCTCCATCGTTCCCAGCATGAGGCTCTTCTCCAGGGAGTCCTTCTTCCTTCTCAATTAGTTGGACAAAGTCTTTGAGTTTCCTCTTCAGGATCTGGCCTTCTAAAGAGCAGTCAGGGTGGATCTCCTCTAGGACTGACCGGTTTGATCACCTTGCAGTCCAAGGGACTCAATGCAGGAGTCTTCTCCAGCACCAGAGTTCAAAGGCCTCCATTCTTTGGCCCTCAGCCTTCCTTATGGTCCAACACTCACAGACATCCATCGCAACCAGGGAAAACCAGTCTTGACTAAACGCACTTTTGTTGGCAGGGTGATGTCTCTGCTTTTTAGTATGCTGTCTAGATTTGCCACAGCTTCCCTCCCAGGAGCGTCTTTTAATTTCTTGGCTAAAACTAAAGAACTAAAATTCACGCTGGGATCTCTGAATTTGTGCAACAAGTGACACTCAATCATGTGCACAGATGTCATCCTCGTAGACAACTGCAGACAAATTGACACTTTGTGCAGAGAATTTATTGGACAACCCAAAATTCAAGGAACAAGCCACATTCAGATTTTTTTTTTTTTTTATTTCAGTAAAATGCCATACTCTACGAAGTCCCCTTCTCAACTGAAAAAGAAACACCGCCTGTTAGGCTAAATTATATTTAGTGAACTTACTGAATTGCTTTCAAGTAAATAAATTCCACAAGCCGAAGGAATTTTGAGAATTATAATTCTGGCTTCCCTTATTATAATAAGGGAAGATTCCCCACTTCTTAAATTGCCATCCATCGTGAGCTTCTCAATACAGGCCAGATTTTTCATATATTCTGGACGCTGGATTTTAAGATCTACTTGTGGAGATAGGACAGCTGATGTACAGTTCTGCAAGATATTTTAACTCCTGGGAGTTTAGAAATATTTGGGCTCTTTCTGATATGATGATGTGTTAAACATGATGCCATATCCTTTTTAATATATGCAAAGTAGATCAGAGATGAACGCAGCCAATAATAAAATTTATTTACCGAACCGTTTCTGCCAGCTCCCAAGGCAGCTTATGTTTAATTTCTCACTCTTGATTCTTAGCTCGGCTTGATTTTAAACAGTAAGGACATAACTTAAAAGGCATTCTTTTTTGGGGGGGCAAAATAATAAAGACTCTGTATCTTAAATCTAATTCCTTCTTGCACAGAATATTTCATTACAGGCCTAACTTATGAATGCTTACCATAATATCAGATTTCAGACAGAGAAAGACAAAGATACCATGATGTTGTACTTGATTTATTTTCATGATAAACCAATTAAAATACAAAAAAAGAGGAAACAGCTTCAAGAGGTCCCACAATTTAATTTTTTTTCCTTTTAAATACAAATTCACTCTGCAATACATGAATACGTATAACTTTGGAGCTCTAAACATAATAATCTTATTTGTATCTATAAAATATTGTTCTATGGAAATATCTTTTTCTTATGAAAAAAATCTTTTTGAGAAATTAAATTACATATTTACAATAGAAAAGGTACTTTGTAGAAATATTTTAATCTCAAAATACTCGGGTTAAGTCCCATATAGTTCTATTTTTCATTTCCTTATAAAAATAATTGCAAAAAAAAAAAAATCAGCACGTTTCTTTATGCCTGAAAAAGTTTTAAGTGGTTTGAAAAAATAATTGCACCTGTAGTGATGACTCCCGTTTTGGCGAGCCACATTATCAAAGATATTGTCCATCTCAGAATAGAAAATATATAGTAAATAGAATGCATAAGTGGTGGTAAATATCTTGTTGATAGAAGGGAAATGCTTCTAATTTGCAAAACGATTTCTCACTGGGGCAAAAGGCAACTGAATGAAACGAAGAATCTGATCGCCCATTGCTTTATATATCCATATAAAACAAAATATATTCTAAGTACATTGAGTAAAAAGATCTTTGGAATTTACTTTAAAAAAAAAAAAGTCAGATAACGGCATGAAAAAAAAAAACAACGCCCTCCTGAAATTAGCTATTGCTTGAAAGCACTGATTACATTATTATGCAAGAGAAGACAAATAATACAGAAATTTAGAATTTTTGGACAGTGATCAAAAAAGAGAGAGAGAGAAAAGAAAAGATAAACTGCATGTTCCTTCATGCTTTGCCATATTTTTTTTTCCCAAAACATATAATATTTTATGCGGCGGAGGAAACCACAAAGCTGGAAATCAACTCTACAGCGTTTACTTCTAAAATATAATTTCGAGAATTATTATTATTATTTTTTCTAAAAAAGGTAGCTTTATAATGCCTGGCTCTGGAATCAAAAGTTACATACACAATTGGTGGAGGCGTTTCAATCACATTCAGGAAAAAAGCGCGAAAGGATAACATTGGACTTTTCTTCTTGTTTACTCGTAAGGGCTGGGCAGCTGGAACTGTTCGCTTTCCTCTTTGATATGTACCGCGGGAGAAAACCCGTTGGAAGCGGACACCATGACGACAAATGGCTGTTGGTGGAAACTCGCCTCCAAGGGGGGGTCGTCCTCCCCCCCGAACGAATTTTCGGGTTCCAGTTTTACTGTCCCTTGCACCATGGCGGTTTTGGTTTCCGGGGCCTTGATCACCGAAGTGATGACGGCGTTGGAGGCGGGCTGGGGCGCTGCCCCATGGGAACCGCCGGGCGTAAAAGTTACTACGGAGGCGCCGGTGCTGAAAGACGGGGAGGGGGAGGAGGAGGAGGAGGCCACGTTGACCGTCCCGTTGCAAATTGTCTGGACGTTGCTGGTGAGGACTTGGTGGACCTGAGCTGGGCTGAAAACGATGGACGACGGAGGGGAGACCGACTTGGAGGACTGCAGGACTACGTTCTCCTTTAGGACAGTCATGGGCTGCGACGATGGGATGGCTTGTAGGATAAACTTCTGGGGTGTGGCCGAAGAATTCGGATCCGCGCTGGCGATCACAGTGGTTAAAGGCACTGTCTGGAGTGTTACGGTGTGCAGTTGCTGGTTTCCGGGGGAGACCACGACGGGAACCTGGCCTGAGGTTTGGATGGTCCTATGGAAGTAAGATAAATAAGGTAGGTCAGAAGTTCTGCCATTTTACGCCTGGCTGTCAGTCTACGAGGAGGGCAGGGAGCCGAGTGGGACTGGGGGGGGGGGGGAGCTAACGACTCATCGTACAACTTCAAGGTCACCCATCTGGGAATGGCACGCAGCTCCGCACCGCCCAGTCTAGGGTTGAAGAAACTGTTCCCAAACTGTTTTCTTTGAATAGGATTGGACAACGGGGGAGACTAGCAATGGGAAGGGACAAAGAGGGGAATCTTTGGCGCGCACATCTCAGTTCTGGCTTTGCTATATTGTAATCCACTTGGCTTTTAGGAAAGTAAACTTTTCACATCGAAAGGAGTTGAGGGTCGTTCTTACTTAAGAAGACCTGGCCAGAACAGAATCCCGAGCGCTCCGGAACCCTGAAACAGAATCAAGGTTTATTCAGGCTGGGGCCTCAGCGCCAACTGAGTCCTGTTCAAGTCCAGCCGTGGGAGCGACTGCACCAAAGTGAGATGGAAGTCAAGAGCCGAGGTGGCGCAGTGGTTAGGGTGCAGTACTGCAGGCCACTTCAGCTGACTGTTATCTGCAGTTCAGGGGTTCTAATCTCACCGGCTCAAGGTTGACTCAGCCTTCCATCCTTCCGAGGTGGGTGAAATGAGGACCCTGATTGTTGTTGGGGACGATATGCTGACTCTGTAAACCGCTTAGAGAGGGCTGGAAGCCCTATGAAGCGGTATATAAGTCTAACTGCTATTGCTATTGCTAAATGCAAAAGAATAAATATTTGGATTAGATGGCTGAATAATTCAGAATCGCTGGAAAATAGGACTCAACCATGCATGGCCTACCCTGTCAATAACCCCAAATTAAACATTTGTTCTTCAGCTCTCCTGCTCTTTATTTTTAATTAGCTAATAACCTGGTGTTGCCCGGGGATTTATTTATAGGGGGGGAAATGTCCGGACCAAACGTAATTTCTAATGTTGGATTTTCCCCCTTACCAGAGGGAGCCCCCTTGTGGAGTACTGTGAAGCCGTTACCATGGCAACCCCTCTGCACTGTACAGTAGAAGCCGTTTTATGCCAGTATGGTAGAAGCCATTTTAAGACACAACAGGCTATACGAGATCAGAGATCCCCAAAGTTTGATCCGTGGCCCGAAACGGGGCCATGCAACGCAAAACCACACCCACTCCGGTCCATTAAAAAAAAACATCTCTCCATAGAACCAGCCCCTGGTGCCCAAAAGATTGGCAGCTGCTGTGCCAGATAACTGAGAATCTCCATTAAAAAAAAACCAAAACTAAAAGGATCCAAGCATCTTTATATTTTTCACAGAGGCCCCCAAACTGTAGCAAGATCCCACAGTAGCAAAAAAAATGCTAAGGTTCACCCAAAGGCATAGTTAAAAAAAACCAAACCATTAAAAAGTGTGTGTGGGGGGGAGGGGTTTCCATGACACTCAGCTTTGCCCTGTGATCGTCTCCCCCACCCAACTTTTTAAAGCATTTTTTTTTAAATTACCGGTTCAGGTGAATAGGTAGGGAAAAAATGCTTTAAAAAGTGGGGGAAAATGGATCAGCTGTGAGCCGTGCATCATCAGAACCATTCCCCCCCCCCCCACTTTTTAAAGCATTTTTTTTAATTATCCGTTCAGGTGAATGGGTAGGGAAAAAAATGCTTTAAAAAGTGGGGGGAAAATGGATCAGCTGTGAGCCGTGCGATCATCGGAACCATTTCCCCCCACACACACACACTTTTTAAAGCAATAGCAATAGCAGTTAGACTTATATACCACTTCACAGGGCTTTCAGCCCTCTCTAAGCGGTTTACAGAGTCAGCATATCGCCCCCAACAATCTGGGTCCTCATTTCACCCACCTCGGAAGGATGGAAGGCTGAGTCAACCTTGAGCCGGTGAGATTTGAACCGCTGAACTGCAGATAACAGTCAGCTGAAGTGGCCTGCAGTACTGCACCCTAACCACTGCGCCACCTCGGCTCTTTTTAAAGCATTTTTTTTTACTATCTATTCACCTGAACCGGCAGGGGGAAAAAAATGCTTTAAAAAGTGGGGGGAAGTTGGCCACGTCCACCCGGTCACATGACACCCCTCCCCACCAAGCCACACCCACACAACCGGTGCCCCCACCCCCCAAAAAAGAGAGATTTCCCCACTGCCTCAAAGGCTTATGTAGGACGCGGGAGGGGGGCAGGGGGAACCATGGCCAAGATCTTCCCCCGAATGTTTTGCCTTACCTGATGTTTGGAACTGAAGAGTTCAGGGATTCGTCCAGCAAGTTACCGGTGACGGCCGCGTGCCCTTCCTGGATGGACTGGACCGACGGCATTAAATGGACTGTCCGATAAAGCTGAGCGGCGTGGGGCGAATGGCTGGACTGCATCGTCGTCAACACTTCGGAGGTCAAAGAAGGCAGGGGCTGGGCTACAGTCTCCAAGGGCTGCTTCAGCTTGGCGGATTTGGCGTTGAAGGGCAGTTTCAAGAGGGGGCCGGACCCTTTGGAGCCTGGGTTGGAAGAAGCCTTGGCTTTGCTCCGGTTGGCCCCGGGGGTGGAGAGCAAAGCGGAATCCGGAGAGTCGAGGCTGGAATTGGGATCTACGTCGTCGATGTAGATGATGTCCTTTGGCATCTCCTTGAACTGGTACACCAAGCGTTGCCCCTCCACTTTGGCTAAAATGCCTCTTTGGTAATAGTATCTGTTTCGAAGAAGGGGAAACCACAGCAAGGGTTTAAGCAGAGCAAGTCCCGCTTCAAAGGCGAATTAAGAGAGAGGGAGAAAAAGTTACTCTTCTAAACGTTTCGTTTTAAGGGAATTGACAGAACTTGCAGCTCATTCCCAAGGATGCACCGATGGGTGAAAACGTTTGAGCAGGTTCAACTGCACCTTCTGAAATATCTCGGCAGAGTCAGCCAAGTCAATTAGAGAAAGGTTCTTTTCTCTAGTCAAAGCTTCTACGGAAGAAGAGGAGGAGGAGGAGGAGGAGGAGGAGGAGGAGGAGGAGGAGGAGGAGGAGGAGGAGGAGGAGGAGGAGGAAAAGAATGGGAGGGAGGGAAGGAGATTAAGGAGAAGGAGAAGAAGAGGGAGGAGGAGGAGACAGAAAAAGGAGATGAAGGAGAAGCAGAAGCAGGAGGAGGAGAATGGGAGGAAGAAAAGAAGGGATGAAGGAGGAGGAGGAGACAGAAGGAGGAAGAAAGGAAGCGGAAGGAGGAGGAGAATGGGAGGGAGAGGAGAAGAAGGTGAAGGAGAAGCAGGAGAAGAGGGGGGAGGAGGAGACAGAAAAAAGAGGAGAGGAAGGAGAAGCAGAAGGAGGAGGAGGAGAATGGGAGGAAGAAAAGAAGGGGTGAAGGAGGAAAGGAAGCGTAAGGAGGAGGAGAATGGGAGGGAGAGGAGAAGAAGGTGAAGGAGAAGCAGGAGAAGAGGGGGGAGGAGGAGACAGAAAAAGGAGGAGAGGAAGAAGGAGAAGCAGAAGGAGGAGAAGGAGGAGAATGGGAGGAAGAAAAGAAGGGGTGAAGGAGGAAAGGAAGCGGAAGGAGGAGGAGAATGGGAGGGAGAGGAGAAGAAGGTGAAGGAGAAGCAGGAGAAGAGGAAGGAGGAGGAAGAGGAGGAGGAGGAAGGAGAAGAAGAAGCAGATGAAAGAGGAGAAGAAGATGAAGGAGGAGACCGAAGGAGGAGGCGAGGAAGAGGAATAAGGAAAAGAAGCAGAAGGAGAAGGAAAAGGATGGAAGGATGAGGAGGAGGAGGAGAAGAAGAAGAAGAAGAAGAAGAAGAAGAAGAAGAAGAAGAAGAAGAAGAAGAAGAAGAGAAAAAAAACAACAGAAAAAAGTGAAGAAGGAGGAGAAGGATGGGAGAGACGAGGAGGAGGAGGAGAAGGGGAGGAGAAGAAGAATGCTAACTCGTCTATTATGTTAAAACTCGCTTAACCACCGTCTCGCTTAGCAACATAGGTTTTAGGTTCAGTTGTGCTCATAAGTCAGGGGACTTCCCGTTCTGAATAAGCGTTTACCTTTCCAATTTGCTCTACAATCCAATTTGTATTTGCAGCAGTACTTCTTACGCACAAGCGGGACAGAGAGTTACAAACCACGTTTTATTTCGGTTTTGGAGGGTGGAGGTTCCCGGCTCAGGTTAAAAAGCTTTCCGAGGCATTTAGTGTTGGAGGGCAGGTGGCGTTTTCTCTCAATCCACCTACCTGAGCGCTCTGCCCATCGTCTCGTAGTTCATATCTGGCTTATTTTTGTGCTTTCCCCACAGCCTGGAGACGGCCTTGGAGTCGACTAACTTAAAAATGCCCTTTTCTCTCTGAGTCCACTTGATGTATTTGGGGCAGGTGGCTTTGTCCTGAAGAAGGGCCAGGAGGAATTCCCAGAGGTAAATGGTGTTCCCTGAAACGAAGACGACGGGAAAATCAAAACTCTGGCTGTGAAATACATTAACAACCATACAATGAAAAACTGATATATCTACGAATTGAATATTTTAGAACTTTTTGCTTTAAAAAGGATAAGGATAACAACGATTTTATGTATATTTGATAGAGGTTTGGTGATATAATGTAGAGCCGAGGTGGCGCAGTGGTTAAATGCAGCACTGCAGGCTACTTCAGCTGACTGCAGTTCAGCAGTTCGGCTGTTCAAATCCCACCAGGCTCAGGGTTGACTCAGCCTTCCATCCTTCCGAGGTGGGTGAAATGAGGACCCGGATTGTTGTTGGGGGCGATATGCTGACTCTGTAAACCGCTTAGAGAGGGCTGAAAGCCCTATGAAGCGGTAGATAAGTCTAACTGCTATTGCTATTGCTGTATAACCGTAAGAACATATTACAATGATATCTTGTTGTTGATAAATAATTTTAATAAGGGAATAATTTTAAAAAACGATATATATATATATATATATGTTTTTGTTGAAAAATGAAGAAATAAGATTTCCGTTTGAAGGCATGAGGTACAAGGATAGCAATGAACATAAGCATACCTGATAGTTGATTGGTGGAATTATGTATAATGGAAAATAGTGACATATAAATATAAATGGTTGGTGGGAGGAAAAAAAATATTTTATTTTTTCTTGCCACATGGGGATAATATAAAGATATACTGTTATTAAATAGATAATCAAGAATGTAATGGAACTATGATTTATTGGGAAAAAAATAATACTTCGTAATTGAATGTATACTGTACAATGAAAGTGAGGTATTTAGTTATACTAGATGGAAAATCTGTGATGGTAAATGTTATTCGAGAATATGGATGTTAAAACACCTATAACCAACCGACATGCTGTATGTGATGATGCTTTTTTTTGTGTGTATGTATTTTTCTTGTTTTTTTCTGTTTTTTTTATTGTTGTCTATGTATTGTTTGTGTAATAAAAATAAAAATTTATTAAAAAAGAAAAGAAAAGAAAATCAAAACTCTTTTGAGCAAAGTTGCGTCGTTAGGGGAGTGAAGAGGAGAAGGGGCAAAGAGACAGCTGTGATCTTTGCAGGCTCTTTTTAAAACAAAATAGTTTTTAATTAAACATTTTTACCTTTAAAAACAGAAGAAGAAGAAACAAATACAGAAAAAACAAGACAGACATAACAATACAAAATAGTGTTACAGCCTTCTGTATCGGCACACACGTTTCGTTTTTGTAGTTCTCTGTTCTACATTGGTTTTAACCTCTGTAATAGTGTAATAACAGTTGTACTAACAATTGTAATAATATTAATTGTTCGTATAGCAATAGCAATAGCAGTTAGACTTATATACGGCTTCATAGGGCTTTCAGCCCTCTCTAAGCGGTTTACAGAGTCAGCATATTGCCCCCAACAACAATCCGGGTCCTCATTTTACCCACCTCGGAAGGATGGAAGGCTGAGTCAACCCTGAGCCGGTGAGATTTGAACAGCCGAACTGCTGAACTGCAGTCAGCTGAAGTAGCTTGCAGTGCTGCACTTTAACCACTGCGCCACCTCGGCTCTATATCTGTATATCTGTATCACCATTGCATTTACATTACGGTCAATACTTTAAGTGTCAGGCCTGCATTTATATTCCTTTTAGAATTTTGGCCTGCCACACTTTCTCTTATTTCATTATGCTGTTTCTTTAAGTATAGTCAATGGGAAGGGGGGATTAGAAGGAGTAGGATTTTGGAATGTATTGCTTTTCATTCTTTGCTAGAAGCCAAGGTCAACCTTTGTCTCCACACTTTCACACCTGACCGGAAGAAGCTGGACATGGACGCCAGCGTGGAAGAAGGAGATTGGACCATGTGATGGATTGTGGATGTGAGGACAAGATCATGAACTTTCAACTGGGTGGGATTCTGATGTAACTTCCAGAGTTGGGATCCCCGCAGATATGTGCCAACATGCCTGCTTTATTAAATTGGAACTTTAAGCATAGTTTTGCCTTTGATTCTGATTTGATTCTACATGGTATTTGGAACGCTGACATTAAGCTTGGTAGAAATTAGTAACTTTGGTTAATTTTTATCCCATACTAGTTTAGGAAAGACAAAAAGAGACTTCTATTTCCTGTTTTGGTTCCTGTTTTCTAGCTACTTATAAATTCTATTCCATATTTTATAATAATCTGATTAATCTCTCTCTCTCTTTTTTTTTAACTCCATGGTCATTTTGTCCATCTCTGCACATTCGAGGACCTTTCCAATTATTGTTTCTTTGCAGGCTCTTGATGCCATGCGGTCTTGCCACGTAATCTCCACCCGATAACGCAGTGGCACAAAGAGTGGTGGGCATGCCTTGGTACACCCACGTGACACCTCTGTTTCAGAAGCTGCCCTGGCTGCCAGTTTAGTCCCAGGTGGGATTCGGGGTGCTGGTGGTCACCTATTAAAGCCTCCCAGAGTTTAGGGCCTGGTGACTTGAGTGCCATCTGCCTCCCACGGGATCTGCCTGGCCAACCAGTAGGGTTTGCAGACTGGGTCCCTTCGATGAAGGACAAAGGAAGGGGCAGAAGAAGAGGAAGGGGGGAAAGGAGCAGAAAGAGAAGGAGGTAAAGAAAGAGAAAAGGAGGAAGAGGGGAAAAAGAAGGAGAAAGAGAAATGGAGGAGGAGTGGGGAGGAGAAAAAGGAGAAGATGCAGAAAGAAAAGGATAAAGAAAAAGAGGAGGAGGAAGAAGAGAAAGAGAGGGGAAAGAAAAGGAGGAGGGAGAGAAAAAGAAGGAGAAAGAGAAATGGAGGAGGGGGAGGGGGAAAGGAAAAGAAGCAGAAAGAGAAGGAGACAGAAAGAGAAAAGGAGGAGGGGAGGAGAAAAAAGAAGGAAAAGCAGAAAGAGAAGGAGACAGAGAAAGAGAAAAGGAGATGGAGGAGGAAAAGAAGGAGAAAGAAGGAGAAAGAAGGAGAAAGAAAAGGAGGAGGAGGAGAAAAAGAAGGAGAAAGAGAAATAATGGGAGGGGAAGGAGAAAAAGGAGAAAGAAAAGGAGGAGGAGGAGAGGAAGAAGAGGAGGTGGAGGAGAAAAAGAAGCAGAGAGAGAAGAAAAAAAAGAAAGAGAAAAGGAGGAGGAGGAGGAAAAGGAAAAAGAAGCAGAAAGAGAAGGAAAAAGAGAAGGAAAAAGAGAAGGAAAGAGCAGCAATGGCCAAGGAATTAAACCGGGATAATCTCCCCATTCCTTCCTGGGGATCCCTCCGCTTCACTTCCTATCCAAGCGCCTGGATTTCTTCCCAGCTCCTGAATCTTAAAGGAAGGGAGGTGCTTGACTCCTGCCCCACTCTGAGTTTATCCCCAAAGAGTCCCTTCTCTTCCTGGGCTTACCCTTCCCGTCTTTGTTTTTCTTTTTCACAGATATATTTGGAGTCAGGCTGGGCGATTCCGGCCGAGGAACTTTGGGTTTCTTCCCTGCAAAAAGGAAAAAAAAGCAGCGGTTACAGAAAAATTTCCTAATGAGAACTAGGGGATAAAAAAGGACATTAACCAGTCAGGTCCTTCTTTCTACCAAACATTTAATAAACCAAATTGCAAGGCGCCTTTAAGCCCCATATTGGAGTTTCAAGTTTACAATTTTACAGCAAAACTGCTATTTAAAAAAAATCAGAGTAAAAATGCTAATCATCACTAACGTTCATGTTACTTTATGATCTTCCTGGTCTTCTAACACAAACGATTGCCTTAAATAAATAGTTTGGTGTGATGGAACCGCCGTGGCCTTTTGGCTGCTGGCCACTCCACCAGCTGAATCGGAGGAGGAGGAGGAGGGGGGGGGGGGGGGGGGGGGGGGAGAAAGGTCAGCATTAAGGCAACCTGAGAGCTCTGAGGGGGAAGAGGGAATGGAGCTGGCAGAGAGAGACAGAGAGAGAGAGACAGAGAGAGAGAAATAGAGAGAGAGACACACACACAAACACACACACACAGAGACAGACAGACAGACAAAGGCGGAGCCTTGGGCCGTCCATCAGCCAGATGGAGAGTCAACAACCCCCAAATGGCTGATGAGGAAGAGGAGGAAAAGCTGGGTCCAGTGTCTGACGCGTGGAAGGCAGAGGAGAGGAGAGCAGTGGAAATCTATGGGCCGGTCCTTGGGACGGAAGATCTACCGCTGTTAGCGTAGTTCGGCATTGCAAAGGAAAGAAGGGAGGGAGGGAGGAAGAGAGGAAGGAAGGAAGGAAGGAAGGAAGGAAGGAAGGAAGGAAGGAAGGGCTATAGGAATAGCACTTAGACTTATATACCGCTTCACAGTACTTTTACAACCCTCTGTAAGCGGTTTACAGAGTCAGTCTCTTTCCCCCAACAATCTGGATCCTCATTTTACCCACCTTGGAAGGACGGAAGGCTGAAGGAGGGAGGGAGGAAAGAAGGGAGGGAGGAGGGAAGGAAGGAAGGAAGGAAGGAAGGAAGGAAGGAAGGAAGGAAGGAAGGAAGGAAGGGCAATAGCACTTAGACTTATATACCGCTTCATAGTGCTTTTACAGCCCTTTCTAAGTGGTGTACAGAGTCAGCCTCTTGCCCCCAACAATCTGGGTCCTCATTTGACCGACTTCAGAAGGCTGAGTCAACCTTGAGACGGTCAGGATCGAACTTCCTGGCAGTGGGCAGAGTCAGCCTGCAAGGCGACATTCTAACCACTGTTAGAATGTCCTTAACACTTGCATGTAAAGTACAATAACTTTAAGTCTGGGGTGAAATCCACTTACCTTTGCTATCAGTTCAGTAGCAATGTGAGGGCAGCGTCAAAAAGGTTAAAAGTAAGCGAAATCCTGCTTTATAGCTAATATAAATCGTGCGTCACAGCTGATCGTCCGAACCTGTTTTATTTATTTTACTACCGGTTCAGGCGAATCAGTAGTATTTTTACTACTGGTTCGGGCGAACCGGTCCGAACCGGTTGCATTTCACCCCTGTGTCAAGTCATTTCTTGAGTACCCCCTTTCTACTTTCTTCTCTACCTCTTCTCTTCTTTGGTTGTTCGGGGGTGTTGGGCGACTCAGAAAATGTCTCCTGGATTTGATGAACCTCCACTACTTCTGGGATGCCATCCAGAGTAACCGACACGTGAGTGATGGGAGCAGCTTCAACGTCATCCTCGGCTTCAAAGACGTGGGCTTCTGAAAAATAACAGGAGAGTCACTAAACCAGTGGTGGGATTCAGCCGGTTCGCACCTATTCAAGAGAACCAGTTGGTAACTTTCTAAGCAGTTCAGAGAACCGGTTGTTGGAAGAAATCTTATTTTCTTTTTTTCCACTTTACAGGGCTAATCCTGTAAGGAAGGCAGGAAGGAAACATTCTGGTGTTGTTTCTAGCCTCATCTTTATTGCCCTGCTTACAGAAACTGCCTCTCCGGTTAACCCTTATTACCATTGGTAATTAACTAAGGTGAAGTGCCCATCAACCTGAGTGACACTGACTTGGCCACGCCCACATGATCACATGACCACCGAGCCCCGCCTACCCAGCTGGTCATTAGGGTAGAGAACTGGTTGGTAAATTATTTGAATCCCACCACTGCACTAAACCTTTGTAAAGATTCTACTAGAGGTTGTAACAAGCAAGCGGCGAGACTTTTCATGGGCGAAGTCTCCCAAAGAGAGCAGTGAACGTAAATTTAATTTAATTTAATTTTTTTTAAATTTTATTAATTATTTATAGGCCGCCCTTATCCCTGAGGGGACTCAGGGCGGCTTACAATATATAGGGAGGGGAGTACAAAACAGTAAGACATAAGACAATACATGTTTTAATTAAATCGTTTTATCTGACTCATATAAAAAAGTCAAAATAAGTAAGTCCTCAACTTATTTCCACAACGGAGCCCGAAATTTCGTTTGTTAAGCGAGACAGTGGATAAGTGAGTTTCGACCCAATTTACGACCTTTCTTGCCAGAATTGTTAAACCGAATCACTGCAGTTGGTAAGTCAGTAACATGACTGTTAATTCCACCTGTCTTCCCCATGGATTTTGCTCGTCAGAGGTTGCAAGAGGGGATCGTGTGACCCTGTGACGCAGCAACGGTCGTAAGTATGAACCCGTTGCCAAGCATGTGAATTCTGATCACGTGATCACGGGGCTGCCACAAAGGCCATGAGGGTGAAAAACAGTCATAAGTCACCTTTTTCAGTGCCGTGTCAACAGTGAAGGGTTGTAAGTCGAGCACTTCCTGTATTCTATTTATTTATATCCTGCATATCTCATCTTTCCTTTGGGAGATCAAAGGATCCTATTATCCCCAAAAATAATAATTCTCTGAGTGTGGATAGACTAAAAGACTAGGAGGGGATCAAATTCCTAAGGGAACTTCATGGCTAAGAGGGAAAATTGAATTTAGATCTCCCCAATTGTCCTGCAAGCAATTCTGGTTTTCTAAGTTGCCGTTTTAAAAGTAACTTTCGATTAAGCTATTTTTGATTCTTTGCTGCTTCACCTTGAGGAAAAAAAAAGAGGAAATAAACATAATTCCACGGGACACTCAAGCTGGCGTACGAATAGAACGAAGAGGCGAACTCAAAAGTCTAATCATTCCCCCAATATATCATTATTGAAATGACTGAGGCGTATGAATGTGTGCGGATTGGAACAAAATAAAGATAAATGAATCAGTAATAATTTGGACATGTAATTGCACTGTGAATGCAAGGGGAAGGACGGGGTGGGGTGGGGGGGGAAGAACGTTTTATGAATGTTAAATATTTGAACATGCTCCAGTCAACACTATAAACATTTTCACATTTCATTAATTTAACTGGGAATTCAAGCTTAGGAAATTTAATTAATATAAATTTTAAAACACACACACAGTTTAAGAGCTTAATCTTGCTTTCTCTTCCCCAGACTAAAGGTTCCTCTTGCACATAGGTGCTAGTCGTTCCCGACTCTAGGGGGCGGTGCTCATCTCCGTTTCAAAGCCAAAGAGCCAGCGCTATCCGAAGACGTCTCCGTGACCATGTGGCCAGCATGACTCAATGCCGAAGGCGCACAAAAGCTGTTACCTTCCCACCAAAGGTGGTCCCTATTTTTCTACTTGCATTTTTTACCTGCTTTCAAACTGTTAGGTTGGCAGAAGTTGGGACCAATAACGGGAGCTCACTCTGTTATGTGGCACTCGGGATTCGAACCGCCAAACTGCCGACCTTTCTGATTGACAAGCTGAGCGTTTGAGCCACCCAGACTACCACCGTAGAAAAGATTATGCTTAAGAAAACCTGAAAAATTTAGCAAGGAATTGATATTTCTGCCCCAGCTTTTACTAAAAGGCCATTTTAAACCGATCAAGACAACCTGCCTTTCTCTTTGCAATGTCTTCGCTCAACAGAGTTTTGCAAAACCACGCAGAATTTATTTTATTTTTGGAGGGGGGGGCTCCTGGCTGAGGTGCTATCCCCTCTTGAGGCTCACCTGATCTTTTCTCGTCCAACATCGGGCCCGGGGAATCCATATTGAGAAGAGCCTCGGCTGCTTCAATGGTCTGCATGGTCTCGTCTCCATTATGGCAGGATGCTTCCACTAAAATGCAAGAGGACAGGGAGAGGCAGATGAAAGAGAACGAAAAGATATTTTCCGTTTGTGTTGTGGGCCGCCAGTGGCCAGTGAAGCTGGCAGCAGACTCAGACAGTGAGGAGGTTGGGGAGGAAGATGGGCCAGTCCTGGAGTCTGGGGAAGGCTCTGAGGAGGGCTCTGCGTCGGAGGCAGAGAGGGGGCCAGGGCCGTCTGACAGTTATCAGCTGCCTTCGGAGTTGGACAAGGCAGATTCACTTAACAACCGTGTGACTAACTTAACAGTGTCAGCGATTTGCTTAACAAAAGTCGTAAAATGGGGCCAGACTCCCTTAACAAATTTCTCACTTAACCACATAAATGATGGGCTCAGTTTCGGTTGTAGGTCGACAACTATCTGCACTGCATATTTCAGCTAATTGTCTGATCATCACCGCCGTCGTTGTCTTTTAATGACCCCATAATCTCTTGCACGACGGAGTCTGGGCAACTGAATGAAGCAAGCAGATTGTTTAACTGGCCGGATGCCCTTCCTGTCGCCAATGCAGAGTTTTGTTCAGCGGATGTATTCTCATCGTGCCCAGAGAGAGAGAGAGAAATACCTGCCTCTACCTAGGATCGAACTCACAGCCTCCTGATGGGGAGGCGAGAGACTTCGCCACCGCCAAAGGAAGGGCCTTAAGTCTGCATTACCGCTGACTTAAAAAACAAAAATATAAAGGACCGGAGAAAAAGGAAGAAGTTATTGTACCAAGGAGACCCCACGGAAACCGCGGGATTTCTGAACAAATAGAAGCAGAGCCTGTAACCCCAAAATTGATAGGTCTCGCTTAATGAATTTGTGTCGCCTCCTGGAGTTCATCTGTCTTTGTCCATTGAACAGGTAATACCCAAAGGGCATCGCAAAGTCGAATTTGAGCAGAATTTATAAGTGGGTCGCAATGCCGTCTATTCCAGAATAATACATGTTCAAACCCCTCAGGAGTCCAAGACTATTTTTCCAGCTCTCGGCTCGCGCAAATTAAGAAACTCCAATTTCATACTTTAAAAAAATCAAAACACCAACATAAATATGGATTTATGGAGCTCTGTTGTTTTTCTTAAAGCAAGCAGAGTTAAGCATTCAGGCCCAGTGGGCAAATATGGTTCCTCGGTGTAAGCATAGAGGTCTTTTAAAAAGCGTATCTTCCCTCCCTTCTCCCCTCCCTCCTCTCTTCTTTTCTTCCTCCCTTATTGCTTTCTTCTTTCCTTCCTTTCTCCCTCCCTCTCCTCCTCCTTCCTCCCACTCTCTTCTTCTTTCCTTCCTCCCATTACTCCCTCTCTTCTTCTTCCTTCCTTTCTTCTTCCTCCCTCCCTCCCCTTCCATCCTGCCATTCCTCTCTCCTCCCTCCCTCCTCTCTTCTTTCCCCCCTTCCTTCCTCCCTTCTTCCCTCTCCTCCCTTTCTTCTTCCTTCCACTCTCTTATTCTTTCCGACCTCCCTTTCTCCCTCCCTCTCCTCCTCCCTTCCTTCTTCCTTCCACTCTCTTATTCTTTCCGACCTCCCTTTCTCCCTTCCTCCCTCCATCTCCTCCTCCTTCCTCCCTTCCTTCTTCCATCTACTCTCTTCTTCTTCCTTCCTTCCTCCCATTACTCCCTCTCTTCTTCCTTCCTTTCTTCTTCCTCCCTCCCTTCCATCCTGCCATTCCTCTCTCCTCCCTCCCCCCTCTCTTCTTTCCTCCTTTCCTTCTTCCTTCCACCCTCTTATTCTTTCCTACCTCCCTTTCTCCCTTCTCCCTCCATCTCCTCCTCCTTCCTCCCTTCCTTCCACTCTCTTCTTCTTTCCTTCCTTCCTCCCATTATTCCTTCTCTTCTTCCTTCCTTTCTTCTTCCTCCCTCCCTTCCCTTCCATCCTGCCATTCCTTCTCCCCTTCCTCCCTCCTCTCTTCTTTCCTCCCTTCCTTCCTCCCTTCTTCCCTCTCCTCCTCCCTTTCTTCTTCCTTCCACTCTCTTATTCTTTCCGACCTCCCTTTCTCCCTCCCTCCTTGCTTTCTTCTTTCCCCCTTCCTTCCTCCCTTCCTCCTTCCTTCCACTCTCTTCTTTCCTTCCTTTCTCCCTCCCTCCTTCCTCCCAATACTCCCTCCCTTCTTCCTTCCTCCCTTCCTCCTTTGTTTGTTCCTTCCTCCCATTCCTTCTTCCCTCCTCTCTTTCTTTCCTCCCTTCCTCCATCCCTCTCTTCCTCTTTCCTCCCTCCCTTCCTTCCCCTCTCTTCTTTCCTTCCTTCCTTCCTCCCTGCCTGCATGCTCTTCCTTCCTCCTCCCTCCCTCCTTTCCTTTTTTCCTAGCAAAGAGCAAAAAATGACTTTTATTCTCGAAACGCTGTTTTCTTTCTTTGCAGTCCTCAACACCTGAAGAACCCTGTTGCAGCAACTGTCTGTTTCAGCTACACAAACAGTGTTAGGTAAAGAAATATCTCTGGAAAGGATGACCCAACGCCTCGTGGATTGTCTCGTGGCTGTTAGAAATGGGGGACGGGAGGGGAGAACTAGAGCTGATGGACATCTTGTTTTCTTTTCAAAACCCTAAAAATATTTTCAATAAACAACTTATTCACTTTAACCTATAAATAAATATCCTTGTCTGGTTTTGTTTTTTTCCCTACTGACTAGCCAGTCAGAATTTTTTATTTTTTATTTTAAAAAAAGAAAATTAAGTCTGGTGCGGGATTTTTAAGACAGGGTCGACTAATCTAAGAATATACTATTTTGGAGCACACCGAGAGAATAATATTTAGAAGGAACTGAAGGGGAGAGGCAGAGAGGGAAGCTAAGATGACAGTGTCCCAAACGGATATTGACAAAGATACTGGTAATTCAGCTGATTTGTTTTCAAAATTTAATAGCTTCCTATTTAGAGGGGGGGGGAAAAGCTACTGCCAAGAGAATAAAGTCAGCTCGACTTAACAGGAAGAGGAAACAAAATCAGAAGACCCCCCTATTACCATTCTATGAGCAGACCCCAATGCCTGGGAAGATGATCAAGGGGTTGTGACCCTCAAAAGTATGTGGGAAATGGCCATCCGTCTTTTTCTTGTTTTTAGTGATAACAGAATAACAGAGCTGGGAGGGACCTTGGAGGTCTTCTAATCCAGCCCCCTGCTCAGGCAAGAAACCCTTCTTCCTCCTGCTCAAAATAATAACAGTTGGATGGGACCTTGGAGGTCTTCTAATCCAGCCCCCTGCTCAGGCAGGAAACCCTTCTTCCTCCTGCTCGAAATAACAGAATAACATTTGGATGGGACCTTGGAGGTCTTCTAGTCCAACCCACTGCTACCATTTCAGACAAATGGCTCTCCAGTCTCTTCTTAAAATCTTTCCAGTGTTGGAACACCCACGGTTTTTGAAGACTGATCAATGGTCCAAACTGTCCGGAAATCTTATAACCTGATAGGAGGGAGGGTTTTAAAAAATGTTAGCAACTGGCTCTCTGCCTGGTTGCTGAGTGGAAGGATTGATATTCCTTGCAGGCAGCTGGTCATTTGCATCCTTCCTGGGAGTTGTTGACAAGAAAGCCCAGTTGCCTCCTGAAAAAGCCCCTTTGGGACAACTGTGGATGGCGGAGAATCTCTACAGAGTTTGAGCTATACAATTTGGGGTGAACACCCTTTGAAGGGTGTGGGAGGAGGAATGGATTTCCAGGGGGGGGGCACTGCAGGCTACAGGAACCATTTGCACCACTCAGGTGACCCTGAGGACACAGGTAAACCTCCCAGTAGCCTCAAGGACCCTCTAAGAGGATGCAAATGACCAGATGTCTGCAAGGAGTATCAACCCTTCCATTCCCCACCACCGTCCAGCCAGAGCTGAAGAAGCTTCTTGGATGAGAAGCAAAACGTCTTCAAATGAAAACAAAACAAGAAAATCCAGTTGCCTCTTTAAAAAAGCACCTTTGGGACAACCGTGACCTGAATGATGGAGAATCTCTACAGACCTTTAGCTATACAATTAGGGGTAAACACCCTTGGAATGGTGTGGAATGGATTTCCAGAGGAGGAAAAATCACAGACTACAGGAACCATTTGCTCCACTCAGGTGACCCTGAGGACACAGATAAACCTCCAAGTGGCCTCAAGGACCCTCTAAATGGATGCAAATGACCAGCTGTCTGCAAGGAATATAAATCCTTCCATTCCCCACCATTCAGTCATCTTAAGAAGCTTCTTGGATGAGAAGGGAAACATCTTCAAAAGGAAAAAACAAGGATGTCCAGTTGCTTCCTGGAAAAAAAACCCATTAGGACAACCGTGACCTGAATGATGGAGAATCTCTACAGACCTTTAGCTATACAATTTGGGATGGAGACCCTTGGAAGGGTGTGGGAGGAGGAATGGATTTCCAGAGGGGAAAAAATTGCAGACTACAGGAACCATTTGCGTCACTCAGGTGACCCTGAGGACACAGATAAACCTCCAGGTGGCCTCAAGGACCCTCTAAAAGGATGCAAATGACCAGCTGTCTGCAAGGAATATAAATCCTTCCATTCCCCACCATCCAGTCAGCTGAAGAAGCTTCTTGGAGGAGAAGGGGAACATCTTCAAAAGGAAAAAAACAAGGAAGTCCAGTTGCCTCCTGAAAAAAAGCCCCTTTGGGACAAACAGCACCTGGAGGACTGAGAATCTCTACAGACTTTTATCCGTACAGAATATTCGTTTGGGTAGTGAACGTACCCAAATAAAGACGATAACCAAAGTAAGAAAAACCACCGCTGGGGCTCGGATTCAAACCCCACCCGGCTGAGTCACGCAGTCTCCACCTGGAATGTCTTTTTACACACACCTGTAAGGGTGATGTCGTCATCTTCTATAATCTCCTCCTCCGCCACGTCCAGGGAATTCTCGGTTATCATGTCGCTGGGTTCCGCCACGCAAGACAAGCCGGAGTAATTGTTCAGGAGGTTGGCGCTGGGCACGTGCTCCACGATGACCGCGGGGAAGATGGAGGGATCGCCCAGCTGTTCGGGAGACACAGAAGGCCGCAAAAACAAACCTTTAGGGGAAGGGAAGGAGCGAGAGGCCGCTAAAACACGGGCACGGGCACAAGGAGACTCGGGCTTCCAGCGTTAGTGGGAGGAAGAGGAGGGTTTGGTAAAGACGCCTTGCCTCGTATGGCGCCAGGTAATGGGGCACCCGATGCCGTGGGTTTTGTGGCTGCGTAGGGAGAGCTGCGCTTCGTCTGTTACGTCGGTTGCTGAATCACTCACTGCCCTACAAATGGGGAGGCATGTCAAGAGCTGGAATAAAAAATGGAGATGGAGAAGGAAGAGGAGGAGGAGAACTGTGGGGTCATCGATGCTCTCTGAGCTTGTAGACATTTTATTACCTAACTAAGTAACATATTCAGTGCTAGAAGGGAGTGGGGTTTGTAGAGAGGAGGAGGACTGTGGGGGTCCTTGATGCTCTCTGAGCTTGGTGGCTTTCTTGCAGATGTTTCACAACCCAAATAGGGAACATCGTCAGCGCTAGAAAGAAGTGGGGTTTGTAGAGAGGAGGAGGAGGAGGAGGAGACGACTGTGGGGTCCTTGGTGCTCTCTGAGCTTGGTGATTTCTTGCAGACTTTTCATTATCCAACTAGATAACATCATCAGTTCAAGAAGGAAGTGGGGTTTGTGGAGAGGAGGAGGAGGAGGAGGAGGAGGAGGAGGAGGAGGAGGAGGAGGAGATGACTGTGGGGGTCCTTGGTGCTCTCTGAGCTGGTGATTTCCCCCAAGACATTTCATTACCCAACTAATTAGTATATTTAGTGCTAGTGCTATTTGCAAAGAGGAAGAGGAGGAGGAGGAAGGGAGAAGGAGGAGCTGATTGCACAAATAATACCTGTATTCTAGGGATAACAGAATAACAGAGCTGGAAGAGACCTTGGAGGTCTTCTAGTCCAGCCCCCTGCTAGAGCAGGATACCCTACACCATTTCAGACAAATGGTTATCCAACCTCTTCTTAAAAACTCCCAGTGTTGGACCATTCGCAACATCAGAAGGCTGATTTTAATTGTTCAACCTGTCATTCTGCTAGCCATTGGCCCAAAGTCACCCAGCTTGGCTTTCATGGCCAGGGCGGGACTAGAACTCAGGGCTTTCTAGCCTGGTGCCTTCACCGCTAAACCAGACCGGCTTTCATCAAACCATCCAACTCGATGTCGCTTTCCTAGATCTTCCAGGGTCCACAAAGGTAACCCCCGAGTGCTGGGATAATATATAGGCCCCCCTATTCTCATCACACGCCGTTTCCATTTCCATAGTCTGTGTAAAAGAGAAAATCCCCCAGCCCAAAAGGGAGCAAAAGACCCCCCCAGCACCTCCCCCCCCCCAGCAATCAGCCCCCAGATCAGCAGAGATGAACTCCAAGGTCAACTTCAGACCAACAGGTAAACAAGACCCCAATCAAGGAACTGCCCAGGGGGCCTCAATAAAACAGCCCAAGCAAGGAATCTCTAAGACACCCCCCCCACACACACACACACATAGACAGGCAAGACACCAGAGTAAAAAGCTCACAGCAAACTGCACTCCTTACTACTGGTACAACTGATGGTGTTACCTAGTTGGGTCATGAAACGTCTGCAAGAAAAGAAGAAAACTCAGAAAGTACCAAGGATCCCACAGTCCTTTCCTGCCCCACTCTTCTCCACAAACCCCACTCCCTTCTAGCACTGATGATGTTACCTAGTTGGGTAATGAAACATCTGCAAGAAAACAAGAAAACTCAGAAAGTACCAAGGATCCCACAGTCCTTCCCCCCACCCTCCTCCTCTCCACAAACCCCACTTCCTTCTAGCACTGATGATGTTATTTAGTTTCTAGTTACCTAGAAAACCACCAAGCTCAGAGAGTACCCAGGACCTATAGTGTTCTTCTTCTTCTCCTCCTCCTCCTCCTCCTCCTCCTCCTCCTCCTCCTCCTCCTCCTCCTCCTCCTCCTCCTCCTCCTCCTCCTCCTCCTCCTCCCCCCCCCTGTAAACCCCTTTCCCTTCTAACAGTGATGATGTTCTCTAGTTGGGTAATGAAACATCTGCAAAAAACAACAACAACCAATCTTCTTCTCCTCCTCCTCCTCTTCTCCACAAACCCCACTTCCTTCTAGCACTGATGATGTTACCTAGTTGGGTCATGAAACTCCTGGAAGAAAACACGCAAGCTCAGAGAGCACCAAAGACTCCACAGCCTTCTTCATCTCTCCTCCCTCCCTCCTCCCCCTCCTCCCCCTCCTCCTCCTCCTCCTCCTCCTCCTCCTCACAAACCCCACTCCCTTCTGGCACTGATGATGTTACCTAGTTGGGTCATGAAACTTCTGCAAGAAAACAAGCAAACTCAGAGAGCACCAAGGATCCCACATTCTTCTTCATCTGTCCCTCTCCCTCCTCCTCCTCCTTCTCCTCCTCCTCTTCCACCCCTTCTAGCACTGTTGATGTTACCTAGTTGGGCCATGAAACGTCTGCAAGAAAACAAGCCAGCTCAGAGAGCCCCCAGGAGCCCTCCTTCCCAATTCTGACAACGCAGTCTAAATTCCCTTTGGAGAGGCAGTGACTCGCAGGAAGGACGAGTCGTCCCCGGGAGAAGCCAGGCGGGTTTGAAAATTAAGCCTTGAACAAGTTCCATCGCACGGACGTCCCCCGACAGGAAGCAAAAGGAGGAGGAGGAGGAGGAGGCAGCCGCGGCCGCACAGAAACGAGAGGGGAAGGTTGCAGCAAGCAGACGTGAAGCAACGAATTCCTCCAAAGGGACTCCTACGGTTCAAGCGAGCGACCGGTCGGCCGTCTGTCAAGGGTTCGAAACTCCCCTACGCTTCTACCGTCTCCAAACGCAGCCAAGACCTACGTTGAGCGAGGTTGGCTGGGCCCCTACGTGCAAAATCCCCCAGCAAACGTCACAAGTTACATCCGTCAAACTCGTGTCTTCTGGTGCAGGTGGTCCTCGACTTACGACGGTTCACTTAGGGACCGTTCAAAGTTACAACGGTGCTGGGAAAAGGGGGCTTAGGACCAGTTTTTCACACTGATGAAAAACAAGTGTAAAGTGCAGCCTCATGGTCACGTGATTAAAATTCAGACCCTCGGCAACTGGCATGGACTTACGACGGTTGCAGTGTCCCGCGGGTGCGACCTTCTAATGGGCAAAGTCAACAGGATTCATTTAACCAGGCTACTGACAGATGGACTGCGGCGATTCACTTAACAGCCGAGGCAAGAAAAGTCGGAAAACGGGGCAACTGTGCCACTTCTCTTGCTACGCCGTTGCTAAGTGAATCACTGCAGTGATTAAGTTAGAGGCACGGTTGTTAAGCGGAATCTAGCTTCCTCGTTGAATTGGCTCGTCAGAAGGTTGCAAAAGGGGAAACATGTGAAACACACACACACACACACACAAACACACAGACACCGGGATGCTGCGACCGTCATAAATGCGAGTCAGCTGCCAAGCGCCTGAATTTGGATCACATGACCATTGTTAATTTCAAACGGTCACTAAGTGAACTGTTGTAAGTCGAGGGATACCTGTAGTAGGTTCGTACACTCTGGACACTGGTCAAACCCGACTTCCTTGAGGGACGCATCAGGGTTGCGTTTGACCTCGGAGGGCCGGGTGGGGGGGGGGAAGGGATGGGGGGTGTGACACAGGACTCGTGCCGGGGGGGGGGGGGCTGTGGTGGCCAAGTGCTAAGGCAAGGAGAGACCCTCCCTCACTCTCTTTAAAATCTCCTTCCTTCCCTTCTTTTTCCTTCCCTCTTTCTTCCTTCCTCCCTCTCCTCCTCCTTCCTCCCTTCCACTCTCTTCTTCTTTCCTTCCTTCCTTTCTCCCTCTCTCCTTGCTTTTTCCTTCCTTCCTTCTTCCTTCTCCTTTCTTCTTCCTTCCCCTCTTCCCTTATTCTTCCTTCCTTCCACTCTCTTTTCCCACCTTCCCTTCTTTCCCTCCGTCTTCCCTCTTTCCATGTCTCCTTTCCTGCCCCATCCTGCATTTCCAAATGCAAAAGGGGAGGCATTTCTTTAGATTCATTTTCAGTTGTTTTGATAGCCCTCTGCCAGCGAAAACGCAGCAAGGCGGCCAGACAAAGCCCCCCCCACCCCCCACCCCTAGTTCCATGTTAGCTACCAGAGACATCGCGGACCGGGTCAGTTTCCAGGCCGGTCCCCTGGGCCAAATCTAAACACCCAGCAGGCCAGATCCGGGGCCCAAGGCCTTTGACACCCACTGCTCTCTATGTATCTTAGAAAATGAAGGAAGGAGGGAAGGAAGGAGAGAAGGAGAGAAGAAAGGAGGGAAGGAAGGAGGGAATGTAGGAGAGAAGGAAGGGGGGAAGGAAGGAGGAAAGGAAGGGGGGAAGGAAGGAGGAAAGGAAGGGGGGAAGGAAGGAGAGAAGGAGAAAAGAAAGGAGGGAAGGAAGGAAGGAGGGAGGGAAGGAGAGAAGGAGGGAAGGGGAAGGAGGGAAGGAAGGAGGGAAGGAAGGAGGGAAGGAAGGGGAGTAGGAGAGAAGAAACGAGGGAAGGAAAGAGGGAGGGAGGGAAGAAGAAGTAGGACCGTTGTAAGATAAGATGAATCTATGGGATGTTAAAAAAGCAATCTTCAAGTATATTGTCAACTGTATGGAAAAATTGTTATAAATACATATTATTAATAAGAGTTATGAGATCATATAATTGTGAATGTATATATGAAATTGATAAAAAAATAAAAAGAAAAAAAAAGAAAAAAAAAGAAAATGAACTTTCCATTTAACAGTTTCGGAAAAGCTCTGACATCTTTATGGGAAATTACTTTATTCCCAAACTGCTACTTTGGAAAATATCCATGAGAGCATAACCACTTTGGATTTTACACACTCCCTAGCAAAAAAAAAGAAAAAGAAGAGAATGCTAAATCCCAAATATGTGGCTTAAAAGGGATTGTGTTGTTTTAAATGTCTTGAGAATTCTTCGGAGGGGGGGGGGGATGTTATTTAACCCTAATTTAAAAAAGAAGCAGCAGGATGAGTAAAAAGAAGTGGGGAGGGGGTGGAATTACATGCTTTTTCACGATGCCTTTTTCTATTACTACTCAAGATCTCTTGTAAACATGGTGACTCACTATTTAGATTTATGGATTTAAAATAAGGTCCAGATGAATTTCTTAAGAAAATGCAAAGTGTTACAGACATTCTCAGGAATCTGATGGTTATATACTGGATGTGACAAGATCTAATAATCCCTATTTTGCACCCAAGGAAGAAGGAGGCACATTTCTATCCCGTAAGTGGCGGGGGTGGGGGGGAGGGATTGCAGCAAATCTGTATTTCAAATAGGATGTAAGTGAGCTAAAAGAAACACAATAAAACATAAACCAACCTCAATATTAACTCCTTCACTTAGCAAAAGGAAATTAAAGGACAGACATCAAAGGCGACCTACTCAATTTAGTAATGACATCAAATAATTTTGGAATACTGATGCAACAATAAACTGTATATAAATAAAAAAAAGGACAAACACAGTTTTTAAGCTGCTGCATGAAAATAATTTTCAGGTCAGGATGTAATAACTTCCTTGTTCTCAATCCCACACATTCTTCGGTGTTGCCCGGTTCTGGACATCATTTTTAAGAAAAATGCAATTAAAACTCTTCATAATTTCTCTGTCAGGAGAAATCCTTAAATTTGTGACTTAAGCAGGCAGCAAACAGTTTCACAGTCCTTCCAAGAAGACAGCTGTCTTATTACCGATGCATTTAATCAATCGACTTTTGTTTGTTTGTTGTTTTATTGATTTTTTTTATAAAATACATTTCTTAGTGCTTAATAAACATTGTGTTGTCTGGGTATTTAATTTGCTTAACAATACGAATTTACATTCTTAATCTCACCTCTTTTTTCCAACCAGGATAAAATTCCAAGTTTGATAATATTCTACATCCTCTTTCTGTTTAATTTTCAATGTCAACCTATCCATTTCTGCACAATCTAATACCTTCCTGGCTATCCCTTCATCTTGTGGTAAATCTTCATTTTTTTCCAATATTGTGGGAAGATAATTCTCACTGCTGTTACGACATGCAACATTAAGTACATACTTTTCTTATCAAGTTTTTTTTTTCTGGTATTATACCTAACAAGAACAATTCAGGTTTAAAATCTGCATGTTTCCCTATCGTCTTTTTTTAGCCACATGTGTTATCTTTGCCCAATTAATTTTTTGCTTTGGCGTAGGTCCACCACATGTGATAAAATGTCCCCGTTTTTTTAATTACATTTCCATCAATCGGCTTTTTTTTAAATTGGCCATACGGATACAGGTAAGTCCTCAAGTTGAAGGTCACAGGACTTAAAGTCGCCAAGGTTGAGAAACACTGCACTACGCGAATGGTCGTAAATCAAATATTATTTATAATATTTTCCTAGTTGATTTTTAATTATCTTTGTCACATGTTCCCCCAAAATCTCTTATAGGGCAGCTCTCCCTTAATTCTTATATAGGTAGGAAGCCATGCTCGTCTTTGAGGGCATGTGTCTCTGGTGCAAACGATTAAAATCTGCCAAAGAATTCTGCTTACATTTTTGATAATATTTTGTGTCGGAAGAGGCTATTATTTTGCTTAACTTCCTCTTTGCTTTTCTGGCAACGCTCAAAAGGGAAGTCACGGAGCCCACAAAGGAGGCTTTAAAGGGTCTGATTCTGCTATTGTAGTTTTCAAGCGCCTTCCCTCACTGAGGCCGCTCTTCTTTAAAGGGATATTTCCCCTTGTGAGTTAGCAACTCCACCGTCACCCCACAGCCACTGCAGTGGTTTCGTTTTCTTATTGGAGAAGCCGAGAAAATAGCTTTGCTATTAAACAGGGCTACTCAGACGATCCAACCAGTACGGTGAAACGGGGCCGGGCGTCCATTACATGAACCAGCGCGGCACGCGCATGCATACTTACTGCCCGCGACGCCTCCGTGATGCTCCAGCTGCTCAGCGGAGCATCACGTAAGCGCCGTACTCTCCATGCGTGTGCGCGGAAGTCCCGAACAGCTCAAATACAGCTAAGGAGGGTAGGCGAGCGGGCCCTCCAGAGCACCCTACCGGAGCGGTACCTGGTGCCCCCAGCAGGCACCAGTATGCCCGTACTGGGGCGTAACGGTCGTATTCTACCACTGGTTGAGGACTCCCTTTATAGAGTAACTCAACTGAATAGGGAATCTTGAAAGCCGTAAGAAATGGAGCTAATTAAATTTAAAATCATTGGAGCCCTGAAGTTATATAGGGATAAAAGAGACGGTTTAAGAAGGAATTGATGCCCGGAAAACCCCTATGTTCCTACCATCCTATCTTCTCTTACAGACAATAGATACAGCAGAGCTTCCAAAATACATACAGTCCTCGGCTTACGACCATAACAGAGACCCCCAAACCTCTGTCGCTAACTGAGACAGATGTTGAGTTTTGCCCCATTTTAAGACTTTTCTTGCCACGGTTGTTAAGTGAATAATTTAAACTTAAATCTGGCTTCCCCGTTGACTTTGTTGGTCATAAGTACAAGTCAGTTGGCAGGCGCCTGAATTTTGACCAGGTTGACCACGAGGATGGTACAATGGTCGTAAGTGTGAAAAATGGACGTAAAGTCATTTTTTTCAATGCCATTGTAACTTCAGTCACTAAGCGAACTGCTATAAGTCAAGGACTACCTATACATTGAGGGCATCTATATGTCATTACAGGGCCCATCTCAAATGACACGTGTCACTCCAGAAAAATGTCCTGTAGTCATTTCAGCAAACGCTCCAATCAAATAACTCGGCTATTTGACAAGGATGTGGATTTGAGGCAAATTCATTTGAATTCATTTGTCCCAAATTTTTCAGAAGAGAAATCTTGGCTTAATTAATACAATATTCCTCTTTAAAAGCAAGCCGGCGACACACATCACCCAAAGCCAAATATTTATAGAGTTCTATAAACAAATAAAAAGTCGAGCTCGTAAAATGACTAAATTAGTAACAGCCCAGCCAAGAGTCAACTAAAGCCAAAATAATAGAAATTCCAATTAAGGAAAATCCACAGAATTAAACCAATCCCGGCATGTACTTATGACGGTTGCAGTCCTCTCGGGGGGTGGGGGGGGTGTCACGTGATCTGCTTTTGCGAGCTTCTGACGAGCCAAGTCAATGGGAGACTCCAGATTCACTTAACGACCGTGCTAGTCACTTCACAACTGCAGAGATTCACTTAACAACCGTAACAACCGGAAAGGTCGTAACATGGGTAAAACTCATTTAACAACCGTCTCGCTTAGCAACAGGGTTCAATTATGGTCGCAAGTTGAGGATTACTTGTAGACAGGGGGAGAAAAGGCAGCATTATATAGAGGCCTCCAGTTTTTCACTCGATGTAAAAAGCCTTAAAACACCAGAAATCTAAAGACAAAACAGCCCCCTCTGACGTAACTGTGAGGACCCGGAGCACGGCATAAAGGCAACAAAGGCAGCTGGCAGTTCAAACTGCCCCTTTATTGCTCCAAATTCCCCCCAAATACTCCGTTTCTGGTAAGTCCCAGAACAAAGTGAAAATCCCTCTCGCGCAGCTTCAGCCCAGACCGATACTGTGACCCCCCACGGTTGCAACAGAAAATCCAGCAGGCGAGTCGAAGACTCCCGAAAACCGGGAATCAAGTCAAGAACCCCAAAATAAAGAAGGAATTTAGGAAAGTTCAAACGTCAGCACACAACACTCCACGGATTCAGCGTTTGTTCCCAACGCACGCCCCTCCCCACAGCGTCTCCTTAAGTCTCAGTCCCCAGGTGTGCCTTGTGAAGAGGGGCCGGGCTCTCTCTCTCCTCCTGAGTAGTTGGGTCAGTCTGCGCTGTTCTCGCCTTCTCTCCACTGCTTTCATCGGCTTTCGTTAAAAGTCTTTTAGCTTGGCCTCCCACCAAGAGGCTGGCAGACAGGAGGGCACTGCCTACTCAATGGGTAGCACCCTTGAGCTAGGCCAGCAACAACATGCAAAGTCTGGAATTTGCAACTCTTGAAAAAAAGCAGCTACAGGCGGTTTATGTAGAGAAGAATAGAATAGAATAGAATAAGAAGAATAGAATAGAATAGAAATAGAAATAGAAATAGAAATAGAAAAAGAAAAGAATAGAATAGAACAGAACAGAATAGAATCAGAAGAATAGAATAGAAAAAGAAAAGAATAGAATAGAAAAAGAAGAATAGAATAGAATAGAAAAAGAAAAGAATAGAAAAAGAAGAATAGAATAGGAATAGAATAGAACAGAACAGAACAGAATATGGAATGGAAATGGATATAGAATGGAACGGAATGGAATAGAATAGAATATAAAATGGAATGGAATAGGAATAGGAATAGAATAGAAGGGACCTTGGAGGTCTTCTAATCCAACCCCCTGCTCAAGCAGGAGAAGGTATACCATTTCAGATAAGGGACTGTCTCCAGACTGTCCAGGTCCTGGTCTTATGGCCAAAATTGAACCCAAAAAGGTCCGTGGCCATGCAAGGCAGTGGTTCCGTGAGGCTTTGCCCCGTCTTACAACTTTTCTTGCCACCGTTGCTAAGCGAATCGCTGGCCGTTAAGTGAACCTGGCTTCCCCATCGACTTGGCTTCTCAGAAGGTCGCCAAAGGGGATCGCACGCCCCCCCTGGGACAGTGCGGCCGTCATAAATATGAGTCAAAACGTCGGAATTCTGATCATGTGACCATGGGGGATGCTGCAACGGTCATTAAGTGTGAAAAACAGGTCATAAGTTCCCTTTGTACAGTCCCTTAACTTTGCACGGTCACTAAAAGGTCGGTTGTAAGTCCAGGACCTCCTGTAAATCACTTCCAACAGATGACAAATTACAAAAGCTACTGCAGTCACACTTCCTTCTTTTGAACCATTCAATTGCAGCTGATGTGCCTCTGGGTTTCTTCCTATAATTTGAATTCCGGCTCCCCACAGCATAAATCCATGGGCGGGGAGCAAAATCTGTATTATATATTGGGGGGAGGGCCAATCTCTAATAATTGCCAATAAATTTGAAGCGGCACGCTTCAGGTAGCTCGGCAAAATTTAATAGCTCCTGTTTCCTCCACCACCACCACCACCACCCCAAAGAAATTACATATTTTCTCGAATAATTCTATATGGCTGATCTCAATTAACTGGAACCCAGGCTAACTTCCTTACCTAAATTACATCCTTCAGCACCTGGCCCTCGCGACAAATGAGCCCAAATATATTTGTGGCAATATAAACTTAATAATCTGGAAAGAAGTAAACACCATCCCCAGGGAAACTTATACAGGCCTCTTTCTCTGCTGTGCAAAAACCTCATTTTTAAGTCCTTTTTTTTTAAAGGCACCATAAAGACCAGAAGCCGAAACCTGTTTGGTCTGATCAGAAAGCGTGCACGAGACAGATAAAAAGAAAAGAGAAAAAAAATATTCGATACAGAAGGTTGCTAAGAATCCCATTTAAATTCTGAAATCCTGAACAGGCTATCGGCTCCCTTTCAGCGTTCTGTTGAAGTGAAGGCTGTATGCCAAAATAGATAGAGCTACACGAAGTTGTTTGAAAACTAGGTGGAGGACAAACCCCCCTGAAAACACAGATAATTTAATGCTAATATTACTAACTTATATTAATTCACTAGCTGGATACCCGTGCTTCGCGACAAAACCATGTGATCGGGCTACGCAGGAGAAATTTGCTCAGCGCTGGTCGGTGATTGAAACACTTAAGGGAATATCGCCTTGAGTCCTGAAGGAGCTCCATAGGTGGAAGGCGTAGACATTTTGGTGAGGTACCGACATTTAGTACCATAAGGAGCCCCAGGCCGCTCCTGAGTGGAGGAGTGGAACGTCTGCCAGTTTGAACGGAGGTTAACGGAATGTGAGGCAACTGGCAGTTGGAACAGAGTTCTTTTCAGGTGGGGAGGGGGAGTAGAATGTCTAAGCATCAGAGCATGTTAATATAAGGCAACTGGCAGTTGGAACAGAGTTCTTTTGAGGTAGGTAGGGAGAGTAGAATGTCTAACTCCTTAGCATCAGAGCGTGTTAATATAAGGCAACTGGCAGTTGGAACTGAGTTCTTTTTAGGTGGGGAGGGAGAGTAGAACTCCTTAGCATCAGAGCGTGTTAATTACAGTATAAGAAATACTAATGATCTGATGGTCATTTTGAAAAATCCTTTCTTAGCAAGCACCTTGAAGCCAAGAGGAACATATGTGCCAAATTTCAAGTTCGTAGGGTTTACGGTTCTGGAGATTTTGTGATGAGTGAGTGGTATTTGCCTTTTATTTATATATAGAGAGAAGACTGAAGTGTTACCTTCAGCACAGGCAGTTCTCATGCCAATCCCCGGATTTAAAATAAGTATAGATCGTTCTCAACTTACAGCGGTTTAGGGACCGTTCAAAGTTATAACGGCACTGAGAAAAGGGACTTATGACTGATTTTCACACTTATGACCCCAGGGATCACGAGATCAAAATTCGGATGCTTGGCAACTGGCATGGACTTATGACAGTTCTAGTCTCCCCCGGGGGCCATGCAGTCTCCCTTCCGTGATCTTCCGACAAGCAAAGTCGATGGGGAAATCGGATTCACTTAACAACCGGGTTACCGACTTAACGGCTGCAGTGATCCACCGTGGCAAGAAAAGTCGTAAAAATGGGGCAAAACTCACTTAACAAGCATCTTGCTTAGCAACAGAAATTCGGGGGCTCAACTAATGGTCTTAAGTTGAGGACTACCTTGTCAATGGGAAATTGCGTCCATTGTCCATCATATAGATATTCACTAACACTTATGGCGGTTGTCCTATACCACAGGTGGGGAACAATGGCCCCATTTATGTGGACTTCAACTCCCAGAATTCCATTCTGCCTCAGGAATTCTGGGAGTTGAAGTTCTGGCAGTGAGAAGAGTTTTATAGCAATAGCACTTAGACTTATATACCACTTCACAGGGCTTTACAGCCCTCTCTACATAGTTTACAAATCTTGCCCTCAACAATCCAGGTCCTCATTTTACCGACCTCGGAAGAATGGAAGGCTGAATCAACCTTGAACCGGTCAAAATCAAACTCCTGACAGTCGGCAGAGTTAGCCTGCAATACTGCATTCCCGCCACTCTGCCCCCACAGCGCTTCACAGCTCTCTCTATGCCCTTCTGAACAATCTGTCTTGCCTACAAATGTTTGTAACGTCGTCTCAATGCTTGTAAACAATACCGAAGAAACACCATATTGAAATCGTCCACGGCTCAAGCTAAGGAAAAAACTAAAAGTGTCAAGTCAATTTCATGCACCAGAAAGTGTTGAGACTTTTCAGCTACAGTGGCGGTACTTCGCTACTCAACTGCTTTGAAACTCATCAAATTTGGTACTCAGCGCATTTTGATGTGAAAATTTTGTCCTGGTACTCGTCGTTTGTTTAGTACTCAACGCACAAGCCAGAACTTGGCTGTGTCGGCTGCCTTGTGACTCACTACATTATTCCTTGGGGGGGGGGGGGGGGAATTGTTTGGTATTCATTATTTCTGATACTCATCGCTCTTCCAGGAACCAATTAACGCTGAGCATCGAAGTACCACTATTTATGGCTCCCAAACAGGTCAGGAAAAGCTGAATAAGACCGGGAGGAGGCCTGGAGATTAAAACATATGAAGAACCGTTGCAGGAATTGGGTATGGCTAGTCTAGGGAAAAGAAGGACCAGGGGTGACATGGTAGCAGTCTTTCAATATTGGAGGGGCTGCCCCAAAGAAGAGGGAGTCAAGCTATTCTCCAAAAGCACCTGAAGGCAGGACAAGAAGCAATGGATGGAAACTAATCAAGGAGAGAAGCAATTTGGAATGAAGGAGAAACTTCCTAGCGATGAAGACAATTAACCAATGGAACAGAAGTTGCCTTCAGAAGTTGTGGGATGTTCCATAACTGGAGGTTTTTAATAGCAATAGCAATAGCAGTTAGACTCATATACCGCTTCATAGGGCTTTCAGCCCTCTCTAAGCGGTTTACAGAGTCAGCATATTGCCCCCAACAACAATCCGGGTCCTCATTTTACCCACCTCGGAAGGATGGAAGGCTGAGTCAACCCTGAGCCAGTGAGATTTGAACCGCTGAACTGCAGCTAACAGTCAGCTGAAGTGGCTGCAGTACTGCACTCTAACCACTGCGCCACCTCGGCTCCTAGTTTAAGCAGATACTGGACAGCCACTTGTCTCGAATGGTATAGGATCTCTGGCCTGAGCAGCGGGTTGGACTAGAAGACCTCCAAGGTCCCTTTTCCAGCTCTGTTCTGATTGATTGAGTGAAATGTGCATAAGAGTCTTTTCCGCTATCAAATGTTCAAAAGAAAAAAAATGGATAGGATAGGATACGTAACAGGATTGGAAAAGGCCTTGGGGGTCTTCTAGTCCAACGGTCACCAACTGGTGGTCCGTGAGAAAATTTTGGTGGTCCGCAGAAAAATGATTTGCATTTTTTATATTGCACTAAATCAGGGGTCCTCAAACTATGGCCCCTGAGATGGCTAGGTGCAATGAACGCTTGTTTTGCTGCAGAGAGTCTCCCCCTTCGGGGTCTTTTTGTGGGGGTCGGAAGGGGGCAGAAATTCCCACTTGGGGTCTGCTTCAGCCTCCTGGTGGGGGGCTTTGGGCGAAGGCTGGAGGGAAGCAGCGCTGGTGGCGAAGAGCCGGAGGGCCTCGTTCCAGTGGGACTGCATCATGGCCTGGAACTGGCTGACCATCTCAGCCCACTGAGCCTCCAGGCGCCGGCGCCTGGCCTTGCACTCCCGCAGGTCTTCCCTCTGCTTGGAAATCCTATGCTCCTAGTCCTCAGTGAGGTGCTTCCGCTGAGCCTCCTTCTTGATCAGATCCAATTTGAACTGTGTTGTTTTGCCAACTCTTTCTCCTGGGGGCTGCTTAGCTCCAGCAACTGCTTCCTGTTGGGGCCCTAAGGAGCCTGGGCGGGCAGGTTAGGCGTGTCTGGGAAGGGAGGGGCAAGTAGAGGCTGTCGAAGCGTCCCTTGTTGCGAGTGACACCAAGCTGGCCATGCCCACCCAGTCACATGACCACCTAGCCACACCCACCCAGCCGGTGATTAGGCAGATCATATTAGTGGCCCGCGGGATTTAAAATTATGAATTCCCCAAGGTCCGAAAGGTTGGTGACCCCTGTCCTAGTCTAAACCCCTCCCCTGCTAGGCAAGAAACTCTCTACCATTTCAGACACATGGTGGTTCAATTCCATCTTAGTAAACTTTAATGTTAATGCAAATGAATGATCATCTCTTTTTTTTTTTAAAGCTATTTCCTACCTGTTGTTCATCCTCCATGACATTGCTAGCAAACTCAAACATCAACTCATTTTGCTGCACCAGGGCGGCCATGCTCGAGCATTCCAAGGTCTCAATTCAGCATGGAATTAAAAATGCTCCTTCAGCATCCAGAAAGCGGATTGACTATCGCCCGGGAGGAGTTTGCACGGGCCAGGAGACGCCAAAGTTACTCAGAAGCCGGGGAGAAGAAATCCTTATTCCTTTTGAAGTGACGTTCAGCACTGTTTCTTGAAAAGCCCCCTAAAAAAAAGAATAAAAAAAAGAACAACAGGAAGATTAAGTCAGTATGAATAATCAAAGAAAAATGCAAACGGCGCAGATACGAATTAGGTCGTGCTTTGGTTTGATAAGACTTTGCTAGAGTTTCTTAAGAACAGATAAGAATAATGGGTGACTTACAAAATGTGAAGCATGTGTCTTTTGCCATTTCTTTCTCTCCTTCTCTTTTTCTCTCTTTCTTCCTCCTCTCCTTCTTTCCCTCTCCCTCTTTCCCTCTCATTCTCTTTTTTTTTCTTTCTCCTTCTCTCTCACTCTCTCTCCTGTCTGTCTCTTTTTTCTTCTCTCTCCTTCTCTTTCTCTCTCTCCTCTCTCTCTATTTCTCGCTCCCCCCATTTCTCTCTCTCCTCTCTCTTTCTCTCCCTCTTTCTCTCTTTCTCTCTTTCATTCTCCTCTCTCTCTCCTCTTTCTTTCTTTCCTCTTTCTCTCTCTCTCCTCTCTCTTTCTCTTTCTCGCTGCCCCTATTTCTCTGTCTTTCTATCTCTCTCCTCTCTATTTCTCGCTCCCCCCATTTCTCTCTCCTCTCTCTTTCTCTCCCTCTTTCTCTCTCTCTCTTTCATTCTCCTTCTCTCTCTCTCCTCTTTCTTTCTTTCTTTCCTCTTTCTCTCTTTCTCTCTCCTCTCTCTCTCTCTTTCTCGCTGCCCCTATTTCTCTGTCATTCTATCTCTCTCTGCTCTCTCTTTCTCGCTCCCCCCCCACAAACACACAAAGATAAACAACACACACACACACACACAACTACCAGGAAGAAAGTTAAACGCTAACAATGCAGCCTGAAAACAAGGGCTACCGAACACCCACCCAATGCTAGCAGATCCGTTTTACAATGTCAATCCAACGTCTCTCTTGGCTACGCTTCTGTTGAAAAAAACAACAACATTACGACGTCACAATCTCTCAGATTGTGTAAAAACAAAACAACAAAAAAAGACGTCTTGGACCCTCTTTGTAACCAAGCAGACATGGAGGCATATTTCCTTCCAACACCCCTAACCAGTCGCTGCCCCAGTTGTACAAAAACACACACACACACACACACACAGACAAGCAACTTCTTATCTCTAAAACGGGCTTGTAAGCAGCAGGAAGGAAGCACGGGCCACGTCATGGCAAACGAAACTTGCAAAGGGAGCTTGAGAGACAGAAATGCACCCCTATGTGCTGGTGGGAGGGGGGGAGAGAGAGCTTTTCGTTCCCCTCCCTCTAACTTCTGATGCATAAGGTTGAGCTAACAGAGGGAAGCAGGAAGGGATGAGTTCGATCGCAGAGCCATTAAGCCACAGCCTGATTAAAAAAACGCAAAATCGAGCAAGGTAGGGCATTGATAAAGCTGGTCCTCGACTTACGACAAGTTCGTTCAGCGTCCGTTCAAAGTGACAACAGGACCGGGGGGGGGGAGGAGGGAAAGGGACGTGTTTCTCAGTTCTATCCTTCGCCGCACACACACCCCCACACACACACACAAACACAGAGTCCCCTGATCAAAATTCAAAGGCTGGGCAACTGGCATGTACTTATGACGGACGCAGTGTCCCAAGGCCAAGGTGATGATTCCCCTTTTGCCACCTTCCGACAAGCCAAGTTAATGGGGACGCCGGATTTGCTCAACAACCACGTTAATAACTTATCAACTGCAGGGATCCACTTAACAACTGAGGCAAAAAAGGTAGCAAAACCGGGCAAAACCCACTTAACAAACGTCTCACTTAACAGCAGAAATTTGGGGCTCCATTGTGGTCATATGCCCAGGGCTGCCTGTATATGTGTGTGTCTGTGTAGAGCGGAGCGGAGCAGAGTACTGGAATGAAGAATAGAGTAGAGTAGAATAGAGTAGAGTAGAATATTGGAATGAAGAATAGAGTAAAGCAGAGCAGAGCAGAGCAGAGCAGAGTATTGGAATGACGAATAAAACAGAGCAGAGCAGAGTATTGGAATGTAGAGTAGAGTAGAGTAGAGTAGAGTAGAGTAGAGTAGAGTAGAGTAGAGTAGAGTAGAGTAGAGTAGAGTAGAGTAGAGTAGAAAATTGGAATGAAGAATAAAGCAGAGCAGAGCAGAGTATTGGAATGAAGAGTAGAGTACAGTAGAGCAGAGTAGAGGTAGAATATTGGAATGAAGAGTAGAGTAGAGCAGAGCAGAGTATTGGAATGAAGAATAGAGTAGAGTAGAGTAGAATATTGGAATGAAGAATAAAGCAAAGCAGAGCAGAGCATTGGAATGAAGAGTAGAGTAGAGTAGAGTAGAGTAGAGTAGAGTAGAGTAGAGTAGAGTAGAGTAGAGTAGAATATTGGAATGAAGAATAAAGCAAAGCAGAGCAGAGCATTGGAATGAAGAGTAGAGTAGAGTAGAGTAGAGTAGAGTAGAGTAGAGTAGAGTAGAGTAGAGGTAGAATATTCGAATGAAGAATAGAGTAGAGTAGAATACTGGAATGAAGAGCAGAATAGCATAGAATATAGAATGTATTTGACCAAGGGTAATTAGACTCACAAAGGAATTTGTCTCCAAATCAGATAGACAAAAAGACTTTAGAAAATGGAGGTCAAACTTTAGATAATCAGCCTGCAATTCAAAAATCTGCACCAATAAAAGTAACTAACAATTCCAGTACACATTATTGTAGATTGGAGTTCCGTAGGAGTTAAGGCGAGTTGGAAATAAGGCTTGTGCCTTTGATGCTATAGTAAACCTAGGTGATGATGGCGAACATGTGGCATGTGAGCCATTGGTGGCATGCAGAGCCCTCTCTGTGGCATGCGTGCCGTCGCCAGCTGCTCTTCTGGTTGCTTGGCTGGTCTTTGTGGACACCGGAACACCAGAAAATGCCCCCCAAAACAGCCCCCCAAATGGCCCAAAACATGGCCATTTTTCGAGCCATTTTCCAGGCTCTTTTCCGGGCCATTTTCAGGCTGTTTTTTGGGCAGAAAAACAGCCTGGAAATGGCCTGGAAAATGACCCGGAAACAGCTGGGAAAGCGGCCAGCTGGATTTGGGGTTTCTGGGTGCTCCGACACGCAGAAAGACCAGCTGGCTGGCGTGAATGCATGTGCTGGAAATGCCAAGGCCAGCTGGCCGGCACACGCATGCACTTAAGCCAGCTGGTCTTGGGATTTCCGGCACGGGCGTTCCAGTCTGGCCACTCAATGCCGAAAAGGTTCGCCATCACTGACCTAGGGTCTTCGTTGTCTTGAGTGCGAATCCTGGTGATTCCATGGGAATGTTTGAGTCCTTTTCTTCCGCTCTCGAAAGCCTAAGTGGTTTGACTATATACAAAACAAATACGGGACTAAGAAATTCCAGATAGCCTATGCTTAAGATCAGGAATGATTTAAATTGTTTAAAGTCAGCTTAGCAAGAAGAAGCTAAGATCAATGTAGAGATGTTACTAACCTTTTTTTAATTATTATTTTTTTCTCAATATATTTTAGACTGTGTTTGTTAAAAATCTATACCGTGTACGGGCTCTGGGAAGTCGGGGGGGAGGGGGGGTTAGGGGGGGAGGGGGGAGGGAGGGATATATACTAGGTTAGATTTCAATGCAATGTGACTTCACATGTATACTGTTTTTCTATAATTTCTCTGTAAAAATAGGATAAGTTAAGTACACTGACATATAGTAGAAATACACCAAGGGGAGGAGGAGCGGGATAGAAGAAAGACGGGTAGAGAGGGACGGGAGAGAGGATGGGAGGGAGGGTGAGAAGGATGGGAGGGAGTGGACCGGGAGAGAGGAGTGGTAGAGGGGGAGGAGAAGTAAGGTAGAGGGGGATGATGGAGGGAAGATAGAAAGTTGGAGGGGGGGATGGAAGAAAGAGGTGTATGGAGAGGGGAAGAGATATATTGGGTTTGTATTTTGGGGGGTATTGTTGACAAGAGGAATTGCTATGATTATTGTTTAATGTTGTATGGCGCCGGCTATGCACAGTATGTATGTGAGTGTATGAAAATGATAAAATGGAAAATAAAAACTTTTAAACAGAAAGCCTAAGTGGTTTGGCAACTACCTTGGCATCAAGCATTGCTATCACACAAAGATTGAAAATGGTGTGTGTGTGTGTTTATATTTCATCTGCATAAGGACCAATCCCAGCTATGTTGGGACGTGAGATTCAAAACAATCTGAGATTTTTAAAAAAACATTTGTGGAAGTAAAAAAAAAATTGTCCACTGGACTTTGAATGCTCAGCTGTTAAAAAAAATAGTTGTAGGCCTTTGTATATTCATATCTATCATGCTTCTGGTTTTGGGCCAGATCTACGTCCCCATTTCTGTGACAGAACTGTCATCTTCAACACTAATAAGGTGTTTTCTGAGTCTGATGAAGGAACATTTCATCAATCATTTGGATGAGGGAATAAATGGGGAACTCATCAAATTTGCAGATGACACCAAGCTGGCAGGAATAGCCAAAACTCCAGAAGACTTAAGGCTCAAGATACAGAAGGATCTTGACAAACTTGAACATTGGGCACTATCTAATAAAATGGAATTCAAGGGTGAAAAGAATAAGGTTCTACATTTAGGCAAGAAAAACGAAATGCACAGGTACAGTATGTGTGGTAGTTCGTTCAATAGGAAACGCACAGGTACAGTGTAGGTGGTATCTTGTGCTCAATAGTAGTAACTGTGAGGGGGATCTTGGAGTCCTAGTGGGCAACCATTTAAATAGGAGCCAGCTGTGTGCAGCAGCTGCCAAAAAAGCCAACACAGTTCTAGGCTACATAAACAGAGGGAGAGAATCAAGATCCCGTGAAGTGTTAATACCACTTTACAATGCCTTCGCTGGCTGGGGAATTCTGGGAGTTGAAGTCCAGACATCTTCAAGTCGCCAAGGTTGAGAAACACTGTTCTAGAGGGTCCTTGAGGCCACTGGGCGGTATATCTGTGTCCTCAGGGTCACCTGAGTGGAGCAAATGGTTCCTGTAGTCTGCAATTTTGTTCCCTCTGGAAATCCCTTCCTACTCCCACACCATTCCAAGGGTCTTCATCCCAAATTGTATAGCTCAAAAGTTCTGTAGAGATTCTCCGCCATCCAGGTCACCGTTGTCCCAAAGGGGCTTTTTCAGGAGGCAACTGGACTTTCTTGTTTTTTTTTTCTTTGAAGACAATTTCATTTCTCATCCAAGAAGCTTCTTCAGCTCTAACAGGATAACGGAGACTGGAAGGATTTATATGCCTTGCAGATTATTAGTCATTTGCATTCCCCCCCCCCCTCTGGAAATCCATTCCTACTCCCAAATTGTATAGTTAAAAATCTGAAAGCAGCAGCTTCTTGGATGAGAAGCGAAACATCTTCAAAGAAAAAACAACACCCAGAAAGTCCAGTTGCCTCCTGAAAAAAGCACCTTTGGGACAACCATGACCTGGAGGATGGAGAATCTCTACAGTCTTTTAGCTATACAGTTTGGGAGAAGAATGGTGTGGGAGGAGGAATGGATTTCCCAGAGGGAAAAATTGCAGACTACAGGAACCATTTGCACCACTCAGGTGACCCTGAGGACACAGATAAACCTCCCAGTGGCCTCAAGGACCCTCTAAACGGATGCAAATGACCAGCTGTCTGCAAGGAATATCAGTCCTTCCCCTCACACCAATCCAGTCGCAGCTGAAGAAGCTTCTGGGATGAGAAGGGAAACATCTTCAAAAGGAAAAAAACAAGGATGTCCAGTTGCTTCCTGAAAAAAAGCCCCATTAGGACAATCATGACCTGAATGATGGAGAATCTCTACCTTTAGCTATATAATTTGGGATGGAGACCCTTGGAATGGTGTGGGAGGAGGAATGGATTTCCAGAGGGAAAATTGCAGAGTACAGGAACCATTTATGTCACTCAGGTGACCCTAAGGACACAGATAAACCTCCAGGTGGCCTCAATGACCCTCTAAAAGGATGCAAATGACCAGCTGTCTGCAAGGAGTATAAATTCTTCCATTCCCCACTATCCAGTCAGAGCTGAAGAAGCTTCTTGGAGGAGAAGGGGAACATCTTCAAAAGGAAAAAACAACGATGTCCAGTTGCTTCCTGAAAAAAAAGCCCCATTAGGACAACCATGACCTGAATGATGGAGAATCTCTACAGACCTTTAGCTGTATAATTTGGGATGGAGACCCTTGGAATGGTGTGGGAGGAGGAATGGATTTCCAGAGGGAAAATTGCAGGCTACAGGAACCATTTGCACCACTCAGGTGACCCTGAGGACACAGAGAAACCTCCAAGTGGCCTCAAGGACCCTCTGAAAGGATGCAAATGACCAGCTGTCTGCAAGGAATATAAATCCTTCCATCCCCCACCATCCAGTCAGAACTGAAGAAGCTTCTTGGATGAGAAGTGAAACGTCTTCAAAGAAAAAAACCAGAAAATCCAGTTGCCTCCTGAAAAAGCACCTTTGGTTCAACAATGGCCTGGAGGACGGAGAAATCTCTACAGACTTGCATGCTTACAATGTTTTGTATTTTTTTTAAAATAGATTAAGAATTAGGAAAGAATAACTGGGCCGCTGCAGAGTGGTGGGATCCTTTATGGCCCCTTCATCTTCCCAACATTTCCTAAGAGACTTTTTATTTTTTTATTCTGGCTTCTGGAATTCCAGGACTTTTCCTAACTCTGCAACATCTGAAGGTGTCTTTGAACACACGGCATGTTTGCAAATCAAAGCAGACCGGATCATCGTTAGGACGGTCGCAGGAGAGCCGGGCGGTGCAGGTTTGAGTCCCCCCACAGATGCTCCATGAGGTTCAGTGATGGGAACCCCTGAAAAAAATCCTCTGAGACCTTTGTTAGTCTTTCCTTGGGGGATGTGGTGTGGTTGACTCGGAGGAATGTTGAGATGGCCGAGTTCATGAACAAACCGGTTTCTTCAGCGACGATGGGCGTTCCTAGGGTATGTTGACATCTGAATCCGTTTTTTTCTTCCACATGCAAGTTTTTCCTATGCTGCAGGCTGCCATGCCGCCCCCAAAGCAATGCCACCCTCGTGATGAGGGTTTCAGCTGCTTTAGAAGGTGCTGGATATTTCAAGAAGGTGATAGCCCCCAAAATACCTCCAGATCAACCATGGAATGTGTGTAGGGAAAGGGAGGGAGGGAGGGAGGGAAGGAGGGAGGGAGAGAGGAATAAAGATGGTGGGTGAGTGGGTGGGTGTCACCCAGTCAACTTTCATGCCTAAAGCGGGACTAGAACTCACATTCACCAGGTGATTGGGCCAAAGTCACCCACTCAACTTTCATGCCTAAGGCGGGACTAGAACTCACATTCACCAGGTGATTGGGCCAAAGTCACCCACTCAACTTTCATGCCTAAGGCAGGACTAGAACTCACATTCACCAGATGATTGGGCCAAAGTCACCCACTCAACTTTCATGCCTAAGGCGGGACTAGAACTCACATTCACCAGGTGATTGGGCCAAAGTCACCCAGTCAACTTTCATGCCTAAGGCGGGACTAGAACTTCCAAGCTCCTGGTGATTTGCCCAAGGTCACCCAGCTGGTTTATATGCCCAAGGAGGGACTAGAACTCACACTCACGTGGTGATTGGCCCAAGGTCACCCAGTTAACTTTTGTACCTCAGTGGCTACCCTTCCATAGATACGGAACCCCTGTCATCTATTACTACTTTGTCCGGTTAAGGCTTTCAGACAAGACTTTCTGGTAAAATAAGAGGTGGAATAAATTGGTTGTATCTGTGTTGCATGCAGTATTCACCTGCCACATTAATTGAACCTGTGGATAAATAATAGAAAAAAAAGAGGGCTACTCAGATGTGGCATCCTTGAGCCATGCGCCAAAGCCCACTCTTATCTTCACCATGCTATCGTGCTATCTTAGAAAAAACTTTTCATCCAGACACAAACTTGCAAGCCAACATACTACAGAGACCAACATGCCATCAATTCAGACACAGAAAAGCGACAAGCATTCCTAATGCACTTTATTCTAGAAAACTCCAGCAAAAATAAGCAAACTGTAATATATAAAATATGTAAAAAGATATAAACTGGAGGGGGTTTAGCAATAGCAATAGCAGTTAGACTTATATACCGCTTCATAGGGATTCCAGCCCTCTCGAAGCGGTTTACAGAGTCAGCATATTTGCCCCCAACAACAATCCGGGTCCTCATTTCACCCACCTCGGAAGGATGGAAGGCTGAGTCAACCTTGAGCCGGTGAGATTTGAACCGCCGAACTTCAGATAACAGTCAGCTGAAGTGGCCTGCAGTACTGCACTCTAACCACTGCGCCACCTCGGCTCTTGAACCCCACGGGGCTCTCAAATTCAGGGTATTAAAAACCTACTGAATTGCTGTGACGGATGACGCGGCCTCGCCCGATGACCAATTCTGTAAGCTTATGACGTTTTTCACACTTATGCCCGTTGTACCATCCCCATGGGCATGGGATCAAAATTCAGAAGCTTGGCAACCGACTCGTATTTATGATGGGATTTTTTTGTCTCCTTTTGCGACTTTCGAACAAGCAAAGTCACTTAGACAGTCCCTTATCTGAAATGGCATAGGTTCTCCTGCTTTGAGCAGAGGGCTGGACTAGAAGACCTCCAAGGTCCCCTGCAGCTCTACTCTATTCTAAAGTCAGTGGCGAAGCGAGACACACTCAACAACCGTGTTACTAACTTAACGACCGCAGAGATTCACTTAGCAACTCAGGCAGGAAAGGGGACAAAACTCAACTTATTAACCAATGTCTCACTTAGCAACAGAAATTTGGGGCTCGGCTATGGTCATAAGACGAGGAATACCTTTGCAACTTTGCAGTAATGTTTTTCTTGCTGAAAATACAAGATTCTAATACTGCCAACGTTACTAACTAAACTAAACAAAAAAAAAGTCCATTGTTCTCTTTTTTTTATTGTTGTCTATATGTATTGTTTGTGTAATAAAAATAAAAATTTATAAAAAAACAGAAAGAAAGAAAAAGTCCCCACCCCCTCTTTTCGGCTTTGCTTCGAAAGATTTTTTTAAAAAGCTATATTTTACGCGCTCACGACGAAGTGAAGACACCCACCCACAAATTGTAAAATTACTCCTAAGTGTAACCTCGCTTCCGTGGCGGAGTAAGCCGCCGAACTCAATGGGGAAGCCAGATTCCCTTAACAAACCTGTTACTAACGACTACGGTGATATACCAAAAAAATGTGATGATTAAGGTTGTTAAAATGAGGCGGAATTCGCTTAAGAGCTGTCTCGCCTAGCGACAGAAATTTTGGGCTTAATTCTGGTCGTAAGTTGAGGATGACTTTTCCCCTTCCATTTGCTTTCAACAAGGATCAAGATAAGCTACCCAGGTCTTTTACTACAGCAGCTGATACAATTCAGCTAGACTTGAAATTCCAGTTCTTGTACATTGCAGTCTGTTTTCCCAGGAATTACTCTGTCCTACCCTCATGTCAAAATACAAACAGCCAGCGCTGCTAGCTCTTGTAAAAACAAATCATTACATACCTAGATATATACATATATGTCCGTACTTGTTGGCTTTTTTCTCGTTCAACCTCTTTCAATGAGAACTGGACTCCTCCGCAGGATGTAAAATACCATTAAAACCTCCTGTCTGTGGGCCGCTTTGTGTTTAATGAGGACTAGGTGATCTGTCAGCCCAGCAGTTCCAGGAAAAAAGAAACGTATGCCAGTCCTCGCCGACAAAGTTGATCAGAAAACAAGATATTCGGCGGAGTTTGATTTTGAAAAATATGGTTCATGGATGCTAAACAACACAGCTGCATATGGTTCCACCACAAATGCGCGTACGACAAAAGCGCGTGTGACTAAAGCGCAGTGACAAAACCGTGCCGTCAAAACCGCGGAGACGAATGAGCGCTGAAGCGCGCCGACAACAGCGCGCCGACAGAAGTGTGCTGTAACATAACCCTAAAAATAACCCTAAACCTAACCCTAAACCTAACCTTAACTTAAATCGCGCTTCTGTCGGTGCGCTGTTGTCGGCGCGCTTTTGACATCGCGGTTTTAGCGCCGCGCTTTTGTCGGCGCGCTTTTGACGTTCGCGGTTATGTCGTGCCACGGCTGCATATCAACCTACAGAGATGATGTCTTGAATAAATCATTATTTATTATCATAAATTCTTCTTTAATGAATCATTATTTAATAGAACAAAACAGAGCTGGAAGGGACCTTGGAGGTCTTCTAGTCCAACCCCCTGCTCAAGCAGGAGACCCTGTGTAATTTCGGACAAAGGGCTCTCCAAGTCTCTTCTTTAAAAACTCCAGTGCTGAAGTACCCACAACTTAGCATGTACCATAGGGTTGGAAGGTATCTTGGAGGTCTTCTAGTCTGACCCGCTGCTCAGGCAGGAAACCCTATACCAGTGGTTTTTGGTGCCGAACTGCTTGGTTGGCAGAAGCTGGGACAAGTAATGGGAGCTCACTCCGTTACGCGGCGCTAGGGACTCGAACGCCATGAATCGAAAAGCAAAAGAGGAGGGGGGAAATGATTTGCTCCTATTCCAGAGGCGAATACAAAACCTTAACTGAGATAAAATTAAATTATCCAAACCCGGATGAGAGTCTCGTTTGCTAATTTCTTTTTTTTTTCTTTTTTCCCCCCAACCGCAATCTCTTGTTAGGAAACTCCCTTTGTTGTTTTCGGAAGTTCCCCCGCTCCCTCTCTACCCAACGCTTGCTCTCATTTTGCTCTTCAGCTATTTCTTTTTCTCACTAAGGGCAGTCCTCAACTTACGACAACTGAGCCCAACACTTCTGTTCTTAAGGGACACATTTGCAAAGTCAGCTTTGCTCGGTTTTACGACCTTGCCTTGCCCCAGTTATTAAGTGAATCTGATAAAGTTAGCAACATGGTTGGTGGGGTTTTTTTTCTTTTTCTTTTTAGATTTTTTAATACAAATTATACATATTATAGGGACGAAACGTTGTCTGGGTCTTTTATTTCACCTCCCCTCATTCACATAGTCCATTTTACATCAGCCTTGTTTTCACTTTCAGCCAAATTATTCTCTTCCATTATTTTTCATCTTTATGGTTATTTTTCTCTTACTACATAAACAATATCTTCCATTGCCCCTTTGTAGTTTCAGCAAATTTTCATCTCTTATTTTCTCCACTGATATATTTTGCTACAAACAGCGTATAGCCTCAAATTCAATTCAAACTTAGAGAGGATTTCTTTCAGTTTTTTCTACATTGAACAATGTACTGTAATAGCAGAGTTGGAAGGGACCTTGGAGGTCTTCTAGTCCAACCCTCCTGCCTAGGCAGGAAACCCTACACCGCTTCAGACAAATGTCTATCCAACATCTTCTTAAAGACTTCCAGTGTTGGGGCATTCACAACTTCTGGAGGCAACTTCTGTTCCACTGATTCATTGTTCTAACTGTCAGGAAATTTCTCCATAGTTCTAAGTTGCTTCTCTCCTTGATTAGTTTCCACCCATTGTTTCTTATTCTACCCTCAGGTGTCTTGGAGAACAGTTTGTCTCCCTCTTCTTTGTGGCAACCCCTGAGATATTGGAAGATGCTATCATGTCTCCACTAGTCCTTCTTTTCATTAAACTAGACATACTCAGTTCCTGCAACCGTTCTTCGTATGTTTTAGCCTCCAGTCTCCTAATCTTTTTTCTTGCTCTTCTCTGCACTGTTTCTAGAGTCTCATCTTTTCTACATCGTGGAGACCAAAACTGGATGCAGATATTCCAAGTGTGGCCTTACCAAGGCCTTATAAAGTGGAATTAACCCTTCACGTGATCTTGATTCTCTCCCTCTCTTGATGCAGCCTAGAACTGTGTTGGCTTTTTTGGCAGCTGCTGCCCACGGCTGGCTCCTATTTAAGTGGTTGTCCACTAGGACTCCAAAATCCATCTCACAGTTACTACTATTCAGCAAAGTACCACCTATACCGTACCTGTGCATTTCGTTTTTCTTGCCTAAAAGTAGAACCTTCCTTTTTTTCACCATTGAATTTCATTTTGTTAGATAGGGCCTTATTACTATTCTCTTTACATTACAAATCTTTACAACTCTTAACACGGTTGTTAAGTGAATCTGGCTTCCTCGTGAATTTTTGTGCATGATTCCTCCCCCTCCCCTATCCCTGGGACGCTGCACCCGTCGTAAATATGAGTCGGTTTGCCAAGCTTCTAAATTTTGGGTCACGTGGCCTTGGGACACCACAATGGTCATAAGTATGAACCAGTGGCCAAGCATCTGAATTTGGATCTGTTGCAGATGTTGCAAAGGTCGTAAGTGTGAACAATGGCCCCAAGTCACATTTTTCAGAGGCGTCGTAACTTTGAACGGCTGCTAAATGAACTGTGTGAGATTTGCACAGGACTCTGGAAGCCAACGAGCGCTTTCTGCACTCCTTAAATCCCAGGAGGAAAATCCTGACAGTCTTTTAAATAAGAGTCAAGTAGAATTAGCAGTTCCTCAAGGTTAGATTCCCAGAGGAGTTTTTGGAGAGCGGCCATTGGACGTGTTCCCAAGGGCAGCAACTCACCGTTAAGAAACCTTTTCTCGCATAAAGTATGAACTTCATCGCTAAACACGGGAGATTAATGCAATTTTTAATCTTCCGTTCTTTCATACAACATACAGCTAGCTTGCCAAACTGACCAAACATTATCATAATATATGTAGATATATATATGTGTTTCCCCAAAAATAAGACAAGGTTTTATTTACTTTCGACCCCTGGCCTTATTTTCGGGGAGGTCTTATTATTTTTGAGGTGCAGGAGGCGGCGAGCGTGGTAACCTTATGGTTGCTGCTGGGTGGCAATATTTTCAAGAGCGGGCTTATTTTTTGAGAAGGGCTTATTTTTGGGGAGGGCTTATTTTAATACATGCACTCAAAAGCCCGATTGGGCTTATTATGCGGAGAGGGCTTAATTTCAGGGAGACAGGGTACATAATTTTGTATTTATTTATTTATTTTGTCATGTTTGTGTATTGTATATTGGAGGTGGTGACCCTTTATGCAACGGAGTTTCATTTTAATGTATGCTGATCTATTCCATTCCATTCTTCTGTATGCTATTCCATTCTTCATGCTATGCTATGCTATGCTATGCTACGCTATTCCTATTCTATTCTATTCTATTCCATTCCATATTCCATTCCATTCCATATTCCATTCTATTCTTCTGCATTCTATTCCATTTTGCATGCTATGCTATCCTATCCTATGGTATTCCTATTCCTATTCTATTCCATTCTATTTTTCTGCATTCTATTCCATTCTGCATGCTATTAAATTCTGCATGCTATGCTATGCTATGCTATGCTATGCTATTCCTATTCTATTCCATTCCATATTCCATTCCATTCCATATTCCATTCCATTCCATATTCCATTCCATTCCATATTCCATTCCATTCCATATTCCATTCCATTCCATATTCCATTCCATTCCATATTCCATTCCATATTCCATTCTATTCCATTCTATTCTTCTGCATTCTATTCCATTTTGCATGCTATGCTATCCTATCCTATGCTATGTTATTCCTATTCCTATTCTCTTCCATTCTATTCTTCTGCATTCTATTCCATTCTGCATGCTATGCTATATGATATGCTATTCTACTCTATTTTATTCAACTCTATTTTATTCTACTCTACTCCATTTTATTCTATTCTGCATGCTATACTACTCCACTCCACTCCACTCTGCTCCATTCCATTCTTCTGTATTCTATTCCATTCTGCATTCCCTTTGAAAGTTTTCGTTCACACAAGGAGTTTCTCCTGTATGTTGTCCTCACCACAATTGAGGCCAAAATTTACGTTGCTAAGGGAAGCATTTGTTAAGTGAGTTAGTTGCCCCATGCTACACAGTTGTCAAGTGAGGCACTGCACTTATTAAGTCAGCGACGCAGGGTTTTTAAGTCACGCAATCAAAATCCAGAGGCTTGGCAACTGGCATGTACTGACGACGGTTGCAGTGTCCTGATCCCCGTTTTGTAACCCTCTGCCAAGCCAAGTCAACGGGGGAAGCCAGGATTCGCTGAACAAGAAATTCATTATCAACTTGAGAACCGCAGCGATTCACTTACCAACGTCTGCAAGAACGGTCATAAAGCGGGGCAAAACTCACTTAACGATGGTCCTGCTTAGCCACAGAAACGCTGGGCTCAATTGTGGTCACAAGTCCAGGACTTTTGTCTGCCTCATACCCTCTTCTCGTCTGATGAAGGATTGCAGATAAATTGTTGTGGCCTCTCGGCCACCGGCCCCTCCAGCAGCCGAATAAGAGGAGGAAGAGGAGGAGGAGGAGGGGAGTGAGGGTCAGCATCAGGGCAACCTGAGCGCTCCAAGGGGGGAAGAGGGAATGGAGCTGGCAGAGAAGAGAGAGACAGAGATGGAGCCTGGGCTGTCCGTCAGCCCTCGGATGGGGAGTCAAGAGCCCCCAGGTCTGGAGGTGGCTGATGAGGAAGAGGAGGAACAGCTGGTCCAGTGCCTGATGTGATGATGCACAGAAGGCAGAGAGGAGAGGAGAGCAGTGGAAATCTATGGGCCGGTCCTTGGGACGGACGAGACATCGCTGCTAGCAAAGCCCCACCCAAGCTCTGGGGATAAAAGGCAGGGGGTGGAGATGAATAAATGTGGCAGAGGAGAGGAGAGCAGTGGAAATCTATGGGCCGGTCCTTGGGATGGACGAGACATCGCTGCTAGCAAAGCCCCACCCAAGCTCTGGGGATAAAAGGCAGGGGGTGGAGATGAATAAATGTGGCAGAGGAGAGGAGAGCAGTGGAAATCTATGGGCCGGTCCTTGGGACGGACGAGACATCGCTGCTAGCAAAGCCCCACCCAAGCTCTGGGGATAAAAGGCAGGGGGTGGAGATGAATAAATGTGGCAGAGGAGAGGAGAGCAGTGGAAATCTATGGGCCGGTACCTTGGGATGGACGAGACACTCGCTGCTAGCGAAGCCCCACCCAAGCTCTGGGGATAAAAGGCAGGGGGTGGAGATGAATAAATGTGGCAGAGGAGAGGAGAGCAGTGGAAATCTATGGGCCGGTCCTTGGGACGGAAGAAACACTGCTGCTAGCGAAGCCCCACCCAAGCTCTGGGGACCAAAGGCAGGGGGCAGAGATGAATAGGTGGGGCAGACAACTTCTCATCTCCTGGATGGACAGCCTTATTAGCCTGCGATGAGAGAGAAACTTTTTGCTGGCGCTCCTATTAAAGGAAGCATTGCTTCAACTACAGAGGGTCGGCTGTGTTTGGAGGGCTGGGTCAGAACAGAAATTTAAAAATTATGCCGCAAACTTATTTGTGGCCTCTTAGCTGAACCTAATAAAAAGTACTGCCCACAGGAAATACTGGAATATATTTCATTTGTTACACAGTCTTCCTTGCCACCTGATTCACCCAGAATAAAAATGAAAATCGCAGAGTCTGGTTTAAAAAAACTGTATTTAAATCCTGCTGGAAACAGTAGGAACCAGAAGCTCGTGAAACTGAACGCAGGCTAAAAGATTCTGGAAATACAGATCGAGAGCCAGACTAAAACAGGAAATGCAAATCTAGTTATGACCTTTAGTGTCGACCAGAATTGTTTGAAAAGAGGAATCGGTGTCGCAGCTCAACACCTTTAATTCGTAGAGGGTGTTGTTGTTTTTTTAAAAAAAAGGAAGAAGGCGAAGCCATTGAGGCCCTTCTCCTCCTCCATCCTACTTAGTAAATTTAAAATGGAGAGCAAAGTAAAATAGAAGAGGGAGACATTCTCCATCTCTAATAACGTTCAGCCCTCAGGGTTGTGCAAATTGCAAAATACAAAACCGAGTCCTTGGCTTTTCAATCAATCAGAAGAGAGTTGGAAGGGACCTTGGAGGTCTTCTAGTCCAACCCCCTTGCTCAAGCAGGAGACTAAACTAGGGGTGTCGAATTCAAGGCCCAGGGGCTGGATCCGGCCCGCAGGGTACTTGGATCTCACCCGCGGGGCTGCCCTGGAAACAGTGAAGGATTCACCCACGGTGCTTCCGCGGCTGAAACCGTGATCCCCTTTTTGCGACCTCCTGACAAGCCAAGTCAGGAGGGGAAGCCGATCTCACTTAACGACCGGGTTCCTGAGTTATAGAACGACCGCGGTGATTCGCTCGCTTCACAAGTCTGGCAAGGAAGGGTGTGAAATGCGGCAAAAAGTCACAGCTGTCTTGCTTAACAACAGTAATGTTGGCTCCCTTGTGGTCGTAAGTTGAGGAGTGTGTGTAAAGACACAACTCTCAATAATACATGTCTGGAAAGGGAAAGGGAAAGAAAGGGAAGAAAAAGAAAGTGGGGGAAAGAAATCTACTTTTCTTATCCCCTCGTTGCTGAACTTCAGGAAGTCACCCCCCCCACCCCCCTCTTAGAAAAATGAGATATTTTAGGAAATATTAAAAGGGCAGAATATTTCCCCTAAAAGGGAGGCACAAACTCAGCCCCCACCCACCTTTGCCAATGGGCCACTAAGGCCTGGGCTGGTCTATTCTACATAACAAAGGTCTACCTCCTTCAGGCAGAGCCATTTAATTACAACACCCAGCAAGGCTCAACCAAGCCTGGGACTCAGGACAGCCTAGAGAGTTGGCCCCTGCATGGCCCCGTGGGAGCCTGGCAACCAATCAGAATGCAAGCTCAAATTCAAAATTCAAAATCCCAGCCACTCTGCAGCATCTCTTCCCTCTTTTCCCCAGCATATCTCAAGCCACGTGGCCCTGTCCACCGTTAAACCATCTTTCCTAAGCAGCCCCCATGTTTCCAGCGTCTTTCTCCCCACTTGGAAGTGAACCCAGAACGACGTTTCTTCCAACAGAACGAAGAAGTCAGAAAAGTAGATTACCCCCCCCCTCTCTTTTTCTGTTCCTTTCCCTTCCTTTCGTCTGCTGTGGCAAGCCACATTTCCATTCATAACAACAACAACAACAACAACAACGCCAGAAGAAGAATTGGGTGATTGACGAAGTGGGGAAATCACCCAGGGAGGAGAACTGAAGGGTGACCGGTTCACTTGGGCACAGAGTCGATGTGCAGTTTCGCATGTCGCGTGGCCTATGACACGCCTGGAACAACCAACTTTTTACGCAACCCTGAAATATTTTTAACACAGAAAAACCTGGCCTCCATCTAAACCAAAAAGGACAGTGAGCATGATGTCCTCTGGGTGGCCCCCTTTGTCTATTGTACAGCTTTGGGAACATCCCTCCTCACATGCGGGACACAAACAATTCCAACTGCTCCTTTCGGGATGATGCGATATTAGGACATTGCACACAAAGCAACTTTTCCAGAATAACAAAATCACAGAGTTGAGAGGGATCATGGAGGTCTTCTAGTCCAGCCCCCAGCTCAAGCAGGACACCCTGTACCATTTCAGACAAACGGTTGTCCAGTCTCTTCTTTAAACTGTCCAGTGTTGAAGCACACACAACTTCTGGTGGCAAGCAGTTGCACTGGTTAATGGTCCTCGCTGTTAGGAAGTTTCTCCTTAGTTCTAGATTGCTTCTCTCCTTGATTAGTTTCCACCCATTGCTTCTTGCCCTGCCTTCTTATAACAATATTTCTATTATTATTGTGTGGTTAATCTTTGGTGAGATTCACAGCCTTTGGGGCTGGTTGGTAGCTCAACAGCTCGAGTCCTTAACCGAGGACCTAGGAACCGTTAAAGTAACGTCGGACGATATAAGCTGTTCCAAGTAGGGCGTTTTTTTTGTTGAATCAGAATGTTCAAGTCTGATAAATTTAAATTTTCCAAATAGTGAGGTAGCCCTTTGGGTATTGCTCCAAGGGCTCCAATTACAATTGGACACACAACACACAATTTCTTTTTCCACAGTCGCTCAACTTCAATTTGCAAGTCCTTTGTGATTTTTTTTCTTGCTGCTTATCTTCAATTCGTGCATCACCAGGTATTGCAATGTCAATGAACCAAATTATTATATACTTTATTCATTAAACATGAAACTCAGCCAACTGAACATTCAAAAATGCATTACAAATACCAGTGACTGGTGCTAATGGTTGATACGGTTTGCTGCCGGCGTCCTAGGTATCAACCAAGGACCTTCTTAAAATATAAGATGTTCCAAGTAGCACAGTTTTTTGCTGGTGTTATTGCAGGAAGCTGCAATTTGTGGATGTATTTTGTAAAATTCTTGGACATGGTGCCAAGTGCCCCGATGACAATGGGTGTCACTCTTACATGCTTCATCCACAGCCGTGTAGTTTCGATGGCGCGATATTTCATTATTTTTTCTAATTTCTTTCTCTTCGACTCTGGCATCTCCAGGAACAACGATATCAATAAACTGTACACTTCGGCCCTCTACAACTTGTGATATCTGGCGTGTTGTGCTCCAAATGACGATCCGTTTTATTATTCTTATACAATTGTATCACAGCGGCCAGTTGTTTCGTCGGATTTGGCATTGGTTACTAGTCGGGCCTCACCCAGGGGCCTAGGACGTTGTGACGTATTTTCGTAATATGCGTGCAGATCCAAGAAGTGCGGCTTTTTGCATTTGACTGATGGTGATTTTGTCAATTTTTAACTGTTTTAAATGTAATTCCAGTGCTTTTGGAATAGCACCCAGTGTGCTGATTACCACTGGAATTACCACTGCTGGTTTGTGCCATAATCATTGAATTTCGATTTTTAAGTCCTGGTATTTTGCGATTTTTACACATTCCTTCTCATCGACCCTCCTGTCACCTGGTATTGTGATGTCTATGATTGTGACCTTATTTTTCTCAACCAGTGTGATGTCTGGTGTATTATGCACCAGTATTTTGTCCGTTTGTATGCGAAAATCCCACAAGATCTTGACCATCTGATTTTTGGTGATTTTTTCAGGCTGATGTTGCCACCAATTTGTTGCTGTTTTAATATTATAATTTTTGCACAAATTCCAATGGATCATTTGCGCTACTGAATTGTGCCGCAATTTATAATCAGTCTGCGCGATTTTTTTTACAGCAACTGTGTTGTTGTTGTTGTTGTTATTATTATTATTATTATAGCAGAGAATATCTTGACTTCATCTCTTCTCGCGGTCTAACTGACAGGAAGCGGGACTGCAGCTCTGATGCCTAAGTGACAAGCGTTTCCTGCCTTCACAGCTGCGTCTTTTCTTAAGAACTGCTTGTAAAACATTTCGTACTGCAAGGCACAGCGGAGGCGAAGACCGTCCGGTTTCCTTGGCGATATTATTTTGGGGAAGTGGGATTGCTATTACTTTCTAGACCGGTCCAAAGTCAACTGGCTGGCCTTGCGTCTAAGGTGGGGTTGGAACTCGGGGTCTTTTGACTTTCTCATCTGGGGCCTTTAACCACTGCACCAAACTGCTTCTTCCCACAAGCTTTGCAGTGGGGGGGGGGGAACAGCACAGGTAGCCCTCGATTCCCAGGGGTTCGCTTAGAGACTGTTCACAGTTACAGCGAAGACCCTGCAAAGAGGGAGTCAAGGCCGTTTTTCACACACTGACGCCCGTGGCAGCATCCCTGTGTGATCATGTGATCAAAATTCAGAGTTTAGTTTAGTTTTAATGAATTTGTATGCCGCCCAATCCTGAAGGACTCTGGGCGGCTTACATAAAAACAAGTTAAAAATATTAAAAGAATTTAAAATACAAAGGCAAAGGAGTTAAAAGAACACAACATACACTCAACCTTAGTGGGGCTGGACCTCATTTATGAGGTCAACAGCCCCAGGCCCGCCGGAACAGCCACGTCTTAATAGACTTCCGGAAGGCCGAGAGAGTGGGGAGGGTCCGGATCTCTGGGGGTAGATCATTCCATAGGGCCGGGGCAGCTACAGAGAAGGCCCTGGCCCGAGGAGCCGCCAAACGACATTGTCTAGTCGACGGCACCCAGAGAAGGCCCACCCTGTGAGATCTTATCAGTCGCTGGGAGGTATGTGGCAGGAGGCGGTCACGGAGATATCCAGGTCCTAGGCCATGTAGGGCTTTAAAGGTGATAACCAGCACCTTGAAGCGCGTTCGGAGACCGATAGGGAACATGGGTGTACTGATAGGTGTAACATGGGTGTACCTCGGTACACCCAGTATTGCTCGCGCGGCTGCATTCTGGACCAATTGTAGTCTCCGGACACTTTTCAAGGGCAGCCCCATGTAGAGCGCGTTACAGTAGTTGAGTCTTGAGGTGATGAGAGCCTTGGCAACTGGCATGTACTCGGGACGGTTGCAGTGTCCCAAGATCGCATGATGATGTTTTGCGACCTTCTGATAGGCCAAGTCAATGGAGAAGCCAGGTTCACTTAACGGCCGTGCTGCATACTTAACAACTGCAGTGATTGACTTATCACCTGTGGCAAGAAAGGTAGTAAAATGGGGCAGAAATCACTTAAGAAATGTCTCGCTCAGGAACAGAAATGAGAGCCCATCAATTGTGGTCGAATATCAAGTACTACCTGTAATGAACTTAAGTGTTTAGTTCAATTTAGTTTAGTTTAGTTTGTTTTGGTTTAGTTAGATTTGGTTTGGTTTGGTTGTGTTAGGTTTTATTATTTATTTATTTATTTATTTATTTATTTATTTATTTATTTATTTATTTATTTATTTATTTATTAGACTTATATACCGCTTCATAGGGCTTTCAGCCCTCTCTAAGCGGTTTACAGAGTCAGCATATCGCCCCCAACAATCTGGGTCCTCATTTCACCCACCTCGGAAGGATGGAAGGCTGAGTCAACCTTGAGCCGGTGAGATTTGAACCGCTGAACTGCAGATCACAGTCAGCTAAAGTGGCCTGCAGTACTGCACCCTAACCACTGCGCCACCTCGGCTCTTAAACACTAACTTTAGTTTAGTGTTTGGGGTTGAGTTAGGATTACTTTTAGTTTAGGTCTGTGATGGTGAATCTATGGCATGCGTGCCACAGATGGCACACAGAACCACATTTACTGGCCGGCCCTCAGCTCTGGTGCACAGGCGCACGCCGGCCAGCTGATTTTCTGCCTTCCAGTTGGCTCCTTGGGGGCGTTTTTCGCCCTCCCCAGGCTTCAGGAAGGCCTCCAGAGGTGAAGAGGTAAATTTTAAAACATTTTTGCCCTCCCCGGCCCACAACAGCACTTTGCAGGCCTCCCAAACCCTCAGGATTTGTGAAAAGGGGGCATGCAGAGAGTTTGAGAAGCCTGCAAAATGGTCCTGGGGGCCGGGGAGGCAAAGATGTGACGGGGGGGGTGGGGGGGAGGCAAAAACAGGCCCATTCTTTGAAGAAAAAAAAGGGGGGCGTGCAGAGGATGTGGGAGGCCTGTAGAGTGCTTCTGGGGGCTGGGGAGGGCAAAAAACGAGCAAAAATAAGGGCCCATTTTTTTGCAAAAAACAGGGCATGCAGAAAATTTGGAAGGCATGCAGAGTGCTCCCGGGGGCTTGGGAGGGCAAAAACAGCCCAGTTGTTGTGAAAAACGGGCCCATTTTCTGCTCATTTTTGCCCTCCCCGCCCCGCCCCCCCCCCCGAGCCCTTTGCAGGCCTCCCAAACCCTCTGCACGTCCATTTTGGCGAAAAATGGGATGCGCAGGGCGGGGTTTCAGGAGGCCAAAAATGCTGCATTCAGTGTATAAGACGCACCCAGATTTTTAACTCTCTTTTGGGAAAGTGCGTCTTGTACTCCGAAAAATACGGTACCTAACATCCTAGGTAACCAAGATTGACATGTAGGGGAAAAGGAGGAAGACACTTAAAAATAAATCATGTTTCTGTACATACGCAACTAGCTGAAGAGCTTTAAACATCAAAAAGCCACTTCTGTAAATTGCGACGGGGGAAAACAGAAAGGAAAATACGTATTAAAGGAACCGAAACTTTCAGAAAACTGCTAGTTTTCATTTCACAGGACCTAACTCAAAAAAAAAAAAAAAAACACCCTCATCTTTGTTTAGGATTCAATACTGTCCATAAAGACTTTATTTGCTTCTTAAACTATAAAGTTTGGCTACTTTTGACAATCTCAAATTTCCAGTGCTGCCACTAGGAGAAAAAATAACCAAGGCCTTTTATTACCAATTTCTATACAGTGTCAGATTATTCATTAAAATAGCATTCAGGCGAGTGTTGTTTTTTTCCCCGTACGTGCTCCGAGAAAGCCGTAAATATTTACAGCTTACCCCAAGTGGCTGCCGTGCTAGCAAATTCAGTGTTTGAATTAGAACTTGGTCAAATCTACGACTTCAATTAAATACAAGGAAAAGTTGACTCAGGAGGTGAACGAAGTAAAAAAAAGAATTTGAAAAGAGCAGGAGGGCAGAAAACGGATGCTGGGTTTATAATAAGAAAGATTAATCTTTCTTATTAAACTCGGAGGTTATTCTGGCTCCTGACTTTAGGAATTCCCTTTTGCAAATGCCAACATTTCGTATGTGAAACATACTGTGCTGTAGGGCTCGTATCTATTTGCAATTTTGCAATCTCTCTTTTAGACATTGTTAACGTTCAGCTTATTACCTGCCGTCCCATATGAGATGCAAGTAACCAGGTATTTCACATAGGAAACAAGCAGAATGAATGATGCTCAAGATTGCAGTTAGTTGCTAGTTTATTTCTCTCCTCCTCTGTCCAGCCTCTTGACAAACTCGGTTACTTTGCAAAAGCACGCACTGGCCATTTTCAAAACCTTGCTAATTGTGTTTTGCCTCTTTCTAAACAAAAATGACCTGTCATTCTTCACGTTACCCCACTTCCCCAAAATGCATTAAAAAATATACTTCCATGCACATTTATGTGAAATTATTCTACGTGAACCCAAGTATTTGATAACGAAAGAGTAGTTGTACTGTGTTTTAGGGAAGAGAGTCATTGTTTCTCCTCCATTCCCTTCGTTTATTTATTACAATGCACGCTAATAAAAGTAACTAGCTAATAAAAGAACGTATTATATTTATTGGCTCCTCAGCTCCAAAGGAGGGATAACTACCGGGGGAGGGGGGGTGTCCTCGACTTATGACTATCGTTGAGCCTAAAATTTCAGTTATTAAGTGAGACATTTGTTCAGTGAGTTTTGCTCCCTTTTTACGACCATTCTTGCCACAGTGGTTAACTGAATCATTGCAGGATAAGTTAGAAACACGCTTCCCCATAGAAGCCAGATTCTGGCTGGTCAGAAGGTTGCAAAAAGTCATGTGACCCCGGGACGCTACAACCACCTTAAGTACATGCCAGTTGCCAAGCCTCTGAATTTTGATCACATGATCCTGGGGATGCTATGAAGGTCAAAACTGGAAAATGGTCACAATTTACATTTCTCAGTGCCATTGTAACTTAGATGATTAAACGAATAAGTCAAAGGCTACCTGTATAGCAAACTGTAACAATAAAAAAAAAGACTTAAGATTATTTTAGAGACAGAACAATTCCAAAACTTGGACCACATTGTTTGATGGTCCTACTTGTAAAGTAATAAAATATAAAATAAAATATAAAAATAATATAATATAAAAACAAAATGAAAATAAATAGTTAACTTAAAATAAAATGATATTCCCAAATCTTCCACATTGTTTGATAGTCTTATTTGCCTCTTTGTAAAGTAATAAAATATAAAATAAAATATAAAAATAATATAATATAAAAACAAAATGAAAATAAATAGTTAAGTTAAAATAAAATGATATTCCCAAATCTTCCACATTGTTTGATAGTCTTATTTGCCTCTTTGCAAAGCATAATGAAATATAAAATAAAACATAAAAATAAAATAATATAATATAAAAATAAAATAAAAATAAATAGTTTAAGTTAAAATAAAACGATATTTCCAAATCTTCTGAGTTCAGAACTGCATGGCATTTGCATTATTCCCCATGCATTTATTCCCCGGCCTTGGGAAAAGCCCAATTTTTTAAAAAAGTTGCTGTTTCCTACCAACTTGTGTCTCCAACACATGAAACTGAAGTCACCAAGTTGTAGGTCTTGCAAAAGTGATTGCAGAAAGAACTTTTGCAAATCGTCGGAAGGAGAAATGAAACTGGGCTCCAAAAACAAACAACCGGATTAGTCAGTTTTATTGCAAAAAAAAAAAAAAACACCCAGATGTGGGTTCAACAAGAGAAAAGAACAAAAAAACACCACCAGCTAACTTTAAACCACCATCTTCCACATCAGCAAAGATCGTTTTAAAGACCATGAAATAAAACACACACACACACACACACATATATATATACGTGTGTGTGTGTGTGTGTGTATGTGTGTGTGTTTTTTTATTTGTGCTGATAAATAAATAAAGGGAGACTAGTATAGATCTATTTCAAGCTATTTAGCTCTCATCAGCTAGCCATACCCTTACTGGGATTGGAACCTGGGCTATATTACATACTAGGCAGAGATCTTAGCCATTAGGCCACAGGCTCTTATCTGTTATCAGCGAAGACAGGGTGAAAGGTATCTATTAGATTTTTTTGTATGGGTATGGCTAGCTGATGAGAGCTAAATAGCTTGAAATAGATCTATACTAGTCTCCCTTTATTTATTTATCAGCACAAATAAAAAAACACAAATATAACAAAGGCAACAGTAAAAATATTGGGTTTCTGTCGTGATGGACTCTTGTGACGAGCCGATTGACAGATGATGGAAGTAGTTAGCTTCCTCCCATAATTGGGGCTTACCAGGGGTTGTAAAAATCTTATATATATGTATGTATGTATGTACGTACGTACGTACATACATACATACATACATATTTAGTGTCACAACCCCTGGTAAGCCCCAGTTATGGGAGGAAGCTAACTGCTTCCATCTTCTGTCAATCGGCTCGTCACAAGAGTCCATCACGACAGAAACCCAATATTTTTATTGTTGCCTTTGTTATATTTGTGGGTTTTTTTTAATTTGTGCTGATAAATAAATAAAGGGAGACTAGTATAGATCTATTTCAAGCTATTTAGCTATTTAGCTATGAGAGCTAAATAGCTTGAAATAGATCTATACTAGTCTCCCTTTATTTATTTATCAGCATAAATTAAAAAAAACCATACATACAAACATACATACAAACATACAAACATACATACAAACATACATACATACATACATACATACATACATACATACATATATTTGCAATTGGAAGCAATCTCATTTTTTGGTGGGGGTTTTTTTGCAGGAAAAAAAAATTTTTTTTGCACCAACCAGTTGATCCGACAATCAACATTTCCTTTTGCTCTCATTCTCCGCGGATGAAAACAACTTCTACTTCCAGAGAGTTAAGACCTTCCCCTAATATTTACACTGTACTGTCTCTGCAGTTTCAAAACCAAAGGTCATTTCAACAGGCGGGCTCAGATGACAGCCATAGCTAGCATGACTATTGAATAAAACACTCAATGGCATTCTTGGGGGGAAAAAACAAATAGAAAAACAAAGTCATTTTTCTGCCCCTTATGCTGAAAAAAAATTATATCCGTCAAAAAGAAGGGGAAAAAAGCGTTTTTAAGATGAGTTTTGAGATTCTGGTCTGGGTGTTTATAACTACAAATATTAGCTTGTACTCTATAATTCAAATATATAATACCAATAACAATAACAATAATAACAACAACAATCTGGACTCCTAATGCATAAAAATTCAGATTTTCGTCTCTGCTCTCTATATTTTATTTACAGTGATTCAGAGGGGATTTCAGACAAAAATATACTCCAGCTTTCATGATTCATCTCCATTAGAAAGACAAATGGAAATATACTCCGGGAAACCAATTTTCTAGCGTTCGTTATATTCGTGATTTTTTTAAGCAGATGAAATGTACTGTAAGCTAAAAGCGGAAAAGGGGAGAGCAGAGTTGATTAATAATAGAAGGAAATAAACTCTAAAATTTTAAGGTGAATTATGGTAATAATGCACATTTTGTAGCTTTTTCAAATATCCACAACTGAGTTTTATTCTTACAAAACCTGATTACAACCCTGTAAGATTGCAGGTTCGGAGAAATATTGAGAGCACACCTAGAAACGAGATGGACAAACAAATTGAATAAAGAAATATCATTCTAGATGGACTCCTGGAACTTCTGCCTGGCCTATTTATCTGCTATAGTGCGAATTAAAATTCAAATCCATGCCTCAAAAATCAAATGTTTCAAATATGACCTCTATGTGTCTGGATTTATATTTATTATAAAAGTAAATTTATACGGGAAGAGGTTAAAAACCTGTTGGCGCCTTGAATTCTTGTAGGAGAATTGAACTCACCAAGGTCAGCTCTATTTCAATTCAAAATTGTTATTTCCAGATAAGAGGGATAATTAAGTGGGTGGTGCTTATTCCTCTTAATTGTCATTTTAGATTAATATCCCGCCTTTCCTCCAAGAATTCAAGACTTCCTGCTCCAATTGTGTCCCCTAACACTAACATTGTGCCCAAAGTCACAATGAGCTTGTGTCAAACAGTGAATATGAGCTTCGAAACTGACCTCTCTGCCTCTTTATGGACGTATCCAGGAAACCACCAGCGGTCAACTCCAAATAGACTTTGATCAGAAAATGAATGAGTGGCACCTTAAAAAGACAAAGGTTCCCCTCGCACATCTGTGCAAGTCGTTCTCGACTCTACGGGGCGGTGCTCATTCCTGTTTCAAAGCCGAAGAGCCAGCGCTGTCCGAAGACGTCTCCGTGGTCATGTGGCCGCCATGACTCAACGCCGAGGGCGCATGGATCGCTGTTCCCTCCCCACCAAATGTGGTTCCTATTTTTCTACTTGCATTTTTACATGATTTCTAAATGCTAGGTTGGCAGAAGTTGGGAGAAGTAACGGGAGCTCACTCCATTGCGTGGCGCTAGGGATTTTAACCGCTGGACTGCCGACCTTTCTGATCGACAAGCTGAGCGTCTTAGCCACTAAGCCATCATTTCATTCATTCTAGGTTTTTTATTAAAAAAAAATCTATAATGAACAATTCACTGTCGAGCAAAGCCGACTTTCCCGTTATTATTTAATCCTCCTCAAGGGGGGGAAAGAATCAAAAAAATTCAATGGTTCTACAATCGTTTGCCAATCGCATTGGTGCAAAGACTCAATAGCGGTTGATAGGCAAGTTGCTCCACAGAAAGATATTACTAGAGGTGTACCATACACGCTCCGCGGGCAATCCTCGACTTATGACGGGTTTTGGGATGGGAACTTCCACGACTAAGCGAGGCACTCATAACATGAGACATCACATGACTGTGTCACTTAGCGGGACAGTCCAGAGCAGTGCAATTGCTATTGTAATCTCTAAAACTAGCGGGTTGGTACACCTATCATGATCCAAACCATTGGTGCTTGCTCCCTCCTCGGGAAGTACGGGACCCCCTCCTCTGCCTCACGCCCTCAGCTTTATGCTTCCCCCCCCCCCCAGGCCTTCTTCTCAAGGCTCAGCTCCCTGATTCTCCAAAGGGCCAGTAAAGGAGAATATTTGTAACTCAGGGTTGAAATGAGATGTTCCTTAATGTGCTCGGAGCGTGGCTGTTTTCCCGTCCACCTGCCACCCACCTCTGTCCCTTCTCAACCCTCCACAGTGGCCTTCTTCACTGAGTCCTGCAGCAGCCTTCAGTAGTCTCAGCTGGCCATCATTGCCTCCAGACTGGTACCTCCATTGAGTGTCACCTCAAGGCTCATGGCACAACCGGCCGTCACCACACAAAGTCCCCGCCGCATTGCACTCTACAAACCCTTCGGCACCCGGCTGGCCTTCACTGCTTTCTTCCTGCTTGTGCGAGGAAGATGCAGGCCACCCCCAGTCCTCTTCTCAAGGCCCACCCGCCCGGTTCTCCAAAGTGCCAGTAAAGCAGAATATGTGTAGGGTTGAAATGAGGAGGGTCCTGAATGTTCTCTCAGCTTGGTTGTTTTCTTGCAGATGTTTCATTGATCGAACTAGGGAACATCAACAGTGCTAGTCAATGGCGGTCAGTGGCAAAGGTGATGTTCCCCCGTTTGGGTCAGGAAACGTCTGCCAAGCACGGAGAGCGCTAAGGACCCCACAGTCCTTCTATTCTTCCTCCTCTTCCATGGTGTTCCTTAGTTGGGGTCACGAAACATCTGCAAGAAACCAACCATGCACAGAGAGCACCAAGGACCTCACAGTCCTCCTCCTCCTCTTCCTCCTCTCTGCAAACCCTCCCCTCTTCTAACACTGATGATGTTCCCTACTTTGGGTCATGAAACGTCTGCAAGAAAAGCACCAAGCTCAGAGAGCACTAAGGACCCCACAGTCATCATCCTTCTCTTTTTCCTCCTCCTCCTCTTCCTCCTCCTCTCTGCAACCCCCCCTCTCTTCTAGCACTGATGATGTTTCCCTACTTTAAGTCATGAAACATCTGCAAAAGCACCAAGCTCAGAGAACACCAAGTACCCCACAGTCGTTCTCCTCCTCCTAGCACTGATGATGTTACCTAGTTGGATCATGAAATGTCTAGAAGAAAACCACCAAGCTCAGAGAACACCAAGGACCCCACAGTCCTCCTCCTCCTCCTAGCACTGATGATGTTACCTAGTTGGATCATGAAACGTCTAGAAGAAAACCACCAAGTTCAGAGAGCACCAAGGACCCCACAGTCCTCCTCCTCCTCCTCCTAGCACTGATGATGTTACCTAGTTGGATCATGAAATGTCTATAAGAAAACCACCAAGTTCAGAGAGCACCAAGGACCCCACAGTCCTCCTCCTCCTCCTCCTAGCACTGATGATGTTACCTAGTTGGATCATGAAACGTCTAGAAGAAAACCACCAAGTTCAGAGAGCACCAAGGACCCCACAGTCCTCCTCCTCCTCCTCCTAGCACTGATGATGTTACCTAGTTGGATCATGAAATGTCTAGAAGAAAACCACCAAGCTCAGAGAGCACCAAGGACCCCACAGTCCTCCTCCTCCTCCTCCTCTACTCCAGATATCCTACTCCCTTCCAGCACCAAGAACCCCACTCCCAAGTGTATCTGCCTGAGAGCTTCCAAGCAATCCTAAAGCATCGTGAGAATCATGCCTCTCTCGTTCTCCAGGTAGCACACCCGATGCTTGCTGTGCCTCAGAAGATCTCAGCAGCTTTCCAAGGTCCATAATGCTCTTTTTAAACCTTTCAATACAGTGAGTCCTCAACTTACAACTGTTCTCTTAGTGACCACTCAAACGGCACTGACAAAAGGGACCATTAGGATCATTTTTCACACTTACAGCCGTTGTTGCCTCCCCGTGATCCTGTGATCAAAGATCAGGTGCTTGGCAACTGGTTCACACTTATTACCGTTGCTGTGTCCCAAAGTCACATGATCCCCTTTTGCGACTTTCCGACAAGCAAAGTCAAATGGGGAAGCAGGATTCACTGAACAACCGTGTTACTAGCATATCAACGGCAGCGATTCACTTAACAACTGTGGCAAGAAAGATCGTAACATGAGGCAAAACTCTCTTTTAACAAATGGCTTGCTCAACAACCTACATTTTGGGGCTCAATTGTGGCCCCAAGTCAACTCAGGGCTACCCGTATAGCATCTAAAAGTTCACTAAAAGGAACGCTTGAAAAAAAGCAGAAAGAATCTGGGTTGGTGTGTCCTAGGGCCAAAGGAACAGAGCAATTCCATTTTTCCATTTCTACTACACATTTTCAACAGTTCAGAATTAACGCCTTCTATTTGTCAACAATTAAATTGTTCATTATAAAAAATGACTAATTCAGAGTGAAAGAAATGGAGGGACTAAATCACATTATAACTTAAATGAAAGTTACCCTGCCCCTAAATTGAATAAACCCTGAATTGCCCTACAGGTAATCAGGATGATATCTATTACGTTTTGCAAATTCCCCAATTTTTGATTCCAAGATAAAAAGCACTACGGAACAAGAATTAAACGTATTCAGGATCAGCTCTGGCTTCCATTCATTGACTTCAGGAGCAGAAGAAAACAATCCCAGGGCCATTCAATTCACCATTAAGCAGCAGGAATGCAAAACAAAATACTTTTGACATGCCCTAACAGCCTTCATCCTCCACCAGACTCAACTGCACCTACTATCTTGAATTATTTCTAAAATCTAATCACTTTCGAGACGGGTTCCCTATTGATAAATCTGCTGTTAAAATAGCCGGCTTCTCAATCCTGTTAATAAATATACTTTCCAGTCCTGAATGGAATGAGGACTTCGAGACTTCAATATTTAAAAACTAAATGGGAAAGTTTCTATAATTTTCCATCCAAACTCCAAAATCTAGGAAACGCTACTGCTTAAAGTATTTTTTTTTTTAAAAGTGCTGAAAACTTTTTTTTTTAACCCACAATTCAAGAGCATGAAGGCAGAGAAATGCACTGTGTTTAGAATGGGATAATACTTGCAAATAGCTCTTAACAATACAGTGAACAAGGCCAATGCATTTTTTTTACACAGATGCCGACAGAATTACTTGCCAGCTATTTATTCCCTGGCAGCATGACCTCAATTTTGGGAAATCCAACACAGTTTTTGAAAGTTGAGTAAGCTTTGTTTTTCGTGAGAAAGTTAGATTAATGGCCAATCTTTCTCAAAGTTAAAGAAACATCAAAACTGGCACAAAATAAGGAGAGGGAACGCAAAACATCGACAATTGTTTTATCACAATCTTCTTCGACCTGGCATCCTTGGAATATCATGCCTTACCAGATCCCATCCTATCTCAAGGCAGCATGAAAAATTACTAGATTAATAGGTGGAATCTTGGATCTAGGGAGGAGCAGGTGGGTGAAAGCTGATTTAGGGAGCATTTTGTGGGGGTAGGTAGATGTTTTAAGTCCCTCCATCTTCTGCCCCACCCACCCACCCCTTCGCACAGCATTTTGACGAGTGAAGTCACAACTCAAAACCTTTGGCAACCATCTCCGCAAAACCTTTCCAAGTCAACTCCTAGCAATTGTCATAGCCGGTTATGAAGCAAGGACAGCCATAAGGAGTCAGTCAACCACAATGAACAACAACAAGGAATTACAGAAAACACATCCGGCAGAAAAACGCACATTCTCACATCAATAATCCAAATATTTTTAACCGATGGGCCAGCAGAAGTTTTTTTAAAAAACAAACCCGTCTATTCCACGCTTCGAAACGGCGACACGCCAGGAATATGCTTTATATATCCCCGTTGAGAAAGATAAGCTTATGCCTAAATGCTTAAAATATTTGTATTTCGTAGCGCCGACTTTATTCCACTTTTATCTGTTTCCTTCTCCGCGTTCAAAAAGCCGAATAACACACATTTATGTTTTGAGTTATGCCGGTGATGAGTTAAAACTGAACGAGCCTCTTAAACCTGTTTTCATTTTTTAAAAAAAACATAAAACAAAACCCGGAATTAACTCAGTTTTTTTTTCTTTTTCTAATTTCTTTCTCTCTCGACACTCCCAAACAAAACGTTGGAAGGCGAAGGAACATTTAAGAAGAATAATTGAAATGTACTCCAGAAAATGTTCTCTGTTCTCCTATCGCTTCTTAAAATGCAACTAAGCCTGGGACGCCAAAAAAAAAGCACACACCCATGTGTGTGTGTGTGTGTGTGTTTAAATAAAAAATAAAAACTCAGCGTGGAAATAATCCTCCCCCCAAGAATCCATCCGCAAAAGTTCTAGAAATTTCACTGAAATTGCAGTTTTACCTTGCTCGATGTGGCTGGGCGGGGATCCCCAAAAGTTAGGACGGTACCTACAAATCCAAGCACTGGTGTGTCTGTGTGTGTGTTTGTGTGCGTGCGTGCGTGCATGTGTGTGTGTGTTTGTGCAGTTTAAAATGGCTTCTGCGGATTGGGGAAGTGGGTGATTGTGTGTTGCAGCTTGTGAGTCATACGTGAAACTAAGACTTTGGGCACGCCTAAGTTGCTGCCAATTACTCCACCAGGTCAAACATGCAAATCTTGCAGGTAAGAGGGAGGGGAGGAAGAGAAGAACCACCTTCGTTTAATCAGACAGCCACACCTTAGCCTAGCAAACAGAGCAAAGGCCGGGACAATTGCTGAGCAAAAAAGTGGAACGCACAAGGCTTTACACTCTCGGCAAGTGGACTCACACACACACACACACCCAAAAAATAAAAAATAAAGATAAAAATTGAAATAAAGCCAGGAAGACTGTGATGGTGGTGGTGGTGGTGGTGCATTTATTAATTTTTATTTTTAATTTTTGCAGATCCCTTGCACGCACGCCTGGCTCAAATAAACGAAGCAACCTGATGTTTTAAGAAAGTTAATGATCAATCGGGCAATCCTTGCGTGGCTCCAAACCAGTTGGACTGTGTTTTTTTTATTTTCAAACGGGAGTTGGGAATGAATCGGAAGAGGATTGGCTTCGATTAAACGGAATCAAAGGGGGTGGGTGGGTGGGTGAGGGATGATGGGTAGCAGGGGTGGGATGGGCTTTGTAGTTCTTACACGCCTGCTGGACTTTCCAGGGAAGAGGGTGGGTGGGTGGGGGGGGAAATAATTCTTATTTCTCTCCTGTTTTAGATTGTTGTTTTGTTTTTAAGCATTTTTTTTCCCTTTCCTCGCTTTCCCCTCTTTTTGGAAGCAAGAGGCCAATAAGGCAGACATTATTCTTGTCTTGTCTTTTGCGCATATTATTAATTTTTTTTGAGAAGTGAGACTTCAAGAAAGGAAGGGGAGGGAGGAAAAAAAATCGTCTGCCTGAAACCAGAAGGGAAGTCAAGAGGTCGTTGCCATACTGAGGACTAGAAACGTTGCAAAGGAGCTGCTCAGAAGTGGCTCCGACCTGCTGAAGGCAGGGAGCCCAGGTGCTTTGTTCAGGAATCAGGCAGCTGTCGCCATGAGGCGTGTCCTCAAGAAACCCACAATTGACAGTACACACACCAGGAGTGGCTTCAAAATGTTTTTTTTAAAAAAACAGGCTGGGAAGGGATGCCTCGGCTTCTACTGGCCCACCTGAGCGGGGGGGGGGGGTGTTTCCCACGCAGGTGCCGCCAGTGCCTGGACCTGCCGATAAACATCCAGGTGTTTGATGTCATCCCTCGCCCCCCCCCCCGCCTGCCATCAAGAAAACACAAGGGGGGGGGTCTCCTCCCACCAGGGGAACCCCAAAGGAAAAGAGGAGCGTAAACCTGGCGGCAGGTGCAGAAGGGAATAAAAAGGGGAAGGGCCACCCTGCCTGGAAATGGGGAAAGGAAGAGAAGGGAAGAGGAAAGGGAACGGGAAAAGAAGGAAGGGGGAGGGGGAGGAAAGGAAAAAGGAAAAAAGGAAAGGAAAGGAAGAGAGAAAGGAAGAGGGAAGGGGAAAGAAAGGAAAAGAAGAGGGAAAGGAAAGGAAGAGAGAAAGGAAGGGAAGGGAAGAGAGAAAAGAAAGGAAGAAAGGAAAGGAAGAGAGAAAGGAAGAGGGAAAGGAAAGAAAGAGAGAAAGGAAGAGGGAAAGGAAAGGAAAGAACGAGAAAAAGGAATGGAAGGGAAGAGAGAAAAGAAAGGAAGAAAGGAAGAGAGAAAGGAAGAGGGAAAGGAAGGGAAAGGAAAAGAAGAGAGAAAGGAAAGGAAGAGAGAAAGGAAGATGGAAAGGAAAGGAAAGGAAGATGGAAAGGAAAGGAAAGGAAGAGGGAAAGGAAGGGAAAGGAAAAGAAGAGAGAAAGGAAAGGAAGAGAGAAAGGAAGATGGAAAGGAAAGGAAAGGAAGATGGAAAGGAAAGGAAAGGAAGAGGGAAAGGAAAGGAAAGGAAAAGAAGAGAGAAAGGAAGAGAGAAAGGAATGGAAGGGAAGAGAGAAAAGAAAGGAAGAAAGGAAAGGAAGAGAGAAAGGAAGATGGAAAGGAAAGGAAAGGAAGATGGAAAGGAAAGGAAAGGAAGAGGGAAAGGAAAGGAAAGGAAAAGAAGAGAGAAAGGAAGAGAGAAAGGAATGGAAGGGAAGAGAGAAAAGAAAGGAAGAAAGGAAAGGAAGAGAGAAAGGAAGATGGAAAGGAAAGGAAAGGAAAGGAAGAGAAAGAGAAAAAGGAAAGGAAAGGGAAAGGAAGAGAGAAAGGAACTGAAAGGAAGAAAGAAAGGAAAAGAAGAGAGAAAGGAAGGGAAGAGAGAAAGGAAAGGAAGGGAAGAGAGAAAGGAAAAGGGAAAGGGTGTGATTATTTTTTGCAAGAAAAAGTTTTGCTGAAGTTCAAAGCAGCCGCCTTTCCCTTAATAGATACTCCATGCACTTCCACAGTCTGCTGATTTCAAGAAGCAGAGTCACTTATATACGTATGGAATAGTCCACATTATACACAGAAGTAACGTAACAGCTTTAAAAAAAAAACACTTTGCAGCAGAAATGGGAAAATCGTTTCCTCCTATACTTTTCTGAGATTCAATCTCCAGGCTTCCTTCCCAAGTTGAGATCTTCTGGGATCCGCTGTGCTACAAGTTTGGGATCAGGATTAATCCCTAATTTCACGGCAGTACCAGTCATAACCATAAATCCACAGGGAAGATATGTGGCTTAATGAGCGTATGGCAAATCAAACTTTCTTTGCTTTGCAATTTGGCCTCTCGGTTGCTAGGGTGCTTTAGCTATCACGATTAATGGCAAAAAAAAGGAAGAAATTTTAGGGTATATAAAGTATATAAAGGTAAAGATTCCCTTCGCACATATCTGCTAGTCGTTCCCAACTCTAGGGGGCGCTGATCATCTCCGTTTCAAAGCCGAAGAGCCAGCGCTGTCCGAAGACATCTCCGTGGTCATGTGGCCGCATGACTCAACACCGAAGGCGCATGGAACGCTGTTCCCTTCCCACCAAAGGTGGTTCCTATTTTTCTACTTACATTTTTACATGCTTTCAAACTGCTAGGTTGGCAGAAGCTGGGACAAGGAACGGGAGCTCACTCCGTTATGCGGTGCTAGGGATTCAAACCGCCGAACTGCTGACCTCTCTGATCGACAAGTTCAGCATCTTAGCCACTGAGCCACCGTGCGGGGGAGAGGGGAGAGGTGGAGGGATAGTGAGGGAGGGAGGGGATTGACTGTGTTGTTCCTGCGTCGTATGAAGGTATATACATAATTTTGTATTTATTTAAGATTAAGATTTAGTTTATTTATATGCCGCCCTTCTCCGGGAGGGACTCAGGGCGGCGAACAACTCAAAAGGGGAAAAGGGGATGCAAACACAATACACGTAATTAAAATACACAAGAGTCATATAGCCATACCAGTCAAGAGGGGAGGGGAACTCATCGACCCCAGGCCTGCCCGCACAGCCAGGTTTTGACGGCTTTCTGGAAGGCCTGGAGAGAGGTGAGGGTCCGGATCTCCGCGGGGAGGAGTTTGTTCCAAAGGGCCGGAGCTGCTACAGAGAAGGCCCTCCCCCGGGTGGTAGCCAGGTGGCATTGGCTGGTAGACGGAACCCGGAGGAGGCCGATTTATACTGTCATGTTTATGTAGTGTAAAATTGGGAGGTGGTGGCCCTTTAAGAGCTGCGTGCAATGAAATTTCATTTTTAATGTATGCAATTAGTGTACATTCAAAGTGACAGTAAAGTTATTCTCTATTCTGCATACTATTCGATTCTATTCTACTCTATGCACAAACACACAGACACACACACACACCAGAGGTAGGGCAAACCAGTAGTAGCGGCGGCAGGAGCTTTCATCCACACGCTTCTGCGCATGTGCAGAAGCATCGTGCCAGTGCGCAAGCGTGCGCAAGTAGTAAAACAAATTGAAACCCACCACACACACACACACACACATACACACACACAAACTCACACACCCTTCAAAGAGCTGAACTACCAAATTCTTTGGTGGCCTGTGGATTCAATTAAACCAGTTTGGCTGGTTTTTGAAACTGAGCCACAAACCCCCACCACCCCAAACCCCAAAGCAGGTCCTGAAAAGCCAAATGGCCAAACAATATAGGGGGGGTTGCATTATCGTACCTGTCCTGCAGGTATGTCATTGGAAGGAGGAGGAGGAGAGCTATTTATGGGCTCATCCGGTTCTTGCTCGACGACGCCCAAGTCTTTCTGTGGGAGCAGCAACCTTCCACGCGGATCCTAACTGTAGGGGGTGGCACAGAGGCCGCAGAGGCAGCCTGCGCCCCTGGCATTTTATATTTTTTTTTAAAAAAAAAAATCTGAACCTCTTTTTCCTACCAAATGGGAAAGACGAGAGGCAACCGAGACAACGTCAAGCTTCTCTGATTGCTATCAGCGGTCCTGGCTGCTCTCGGGGCTTGCTTGTTTTCTGACGTTTCCTGACCCAACTAGGTAACGTCATCAATGAGGAGGAGGAGGAGGAGGAGAAGGAAGAGGAGGAGGAGGAAAAAGAGGAGGAGGAGGAGGAGGAGGAGGAGGAAGAAGAGGAGGAGGAGAAGGAGGAAGAGGAGGAGGAGGAGGAAGAAGAAGAGAAGGGGGAGGGGGAGGAAGAAGAGGAGGGGAGGGGGAGGAAGAGGAAGAAGAGGAGGAGGAAGAAGAAGAGGAAGAAGAAAATGAGGAGGAAGAAGAGGAGGAGGAAGAAGAGGTGGAGGAGCAAGAGGTGGAGGAGCAGGAGTAAGAGGAGGAGGAGGAAGAGGAGGAGGAGGAAGAAGAGGAGGAAGAAGAGGAGGAGGAGGAGAAACAAGAGGAGGAGGAGGAGGAGGAGGAGGAGGAGGAGGAGGAAGAGGAGGAGGAGGAAGAGGAGGAGGCGGAGGAGGAAGAGGAGAAAGAGGAAGAAGAGGAAGAGGAGGAGGAAGAGGAGGAAGAAGAGGACTGTGGGGTCCTTGGTGCTCTCTGAGCTTGCTTCTTTTCTTGCAGACATTTCATGACCCAACTAGGTAACGTCATCAGTGCTTAAAAGGAGTGGGGTTTGCGAGGAGGAGGAGGAGGAGGAGGAGGAGGAGGAGGAATATGGAGTCTTGTTTGCTCGCTGACCCTTCTTGTTTTCTCTACCCAAAGTTGGTAACACCATCTTAATACAATAATAATACAATAATACAATACAACAGCAGAGTTGGAAGGGCCCTTGGAGGTCTTCTAGTCCAACCCCCTGCCTAGGCAGGAAATCCTGCACCGTTTCAGACAAATGGCTATCCAATCTTAGTTCAGACGCTTGGCAACTGACTCGTATTTATGACGGTTGCAGTGTCCCGGGGGGTCACCTGATCCCCATTTGCGACCGTCCGCCAAGCAAAGTCAATGGGGAAAGCCAGAACTGCGTTGCTAATTTAACAACTGCCGTAATTCAGTTAACAACTGTGGCAAGAAAGGTCGCAAAATGGGGCAAAACTCAGCCTAGATCTCTCTGCGCAACAGAAATTTTGGGCTCAATTCTGGTCGTATGTAGAGGACTTCCTGTATTGACCAACTGAGAACTATAACCGCCAGACCTATTCAATTGAACCTAGAGTGCATGCATAATTTTGCAATTAAAAAGGGAATAAATTTCCAAATCATAACAGATTAGAATCGTTCTAATTTAATTCTCTTCGCCAACAAGATAAGGAACTGCGAGAATTATAGACTAAATATTTGGAAAATATAAGGCTGCCCGCGTCTGGCCCTTAGGACATTTTTTACGAGTACAAGTTGATGTTATATTTCCTCTGCATTTGGCGCGTCAATTATTTTTTTAACGATATTCTAAGTGTTCTATATTTAAATGAAAAAGCCGTTTATTCTCCTCGGGTTCCGACGGAATCCAAACTTTTATGAGCATAGAAAGATAAATATGGGAGGGGAAATCTTTTTACATTCGTGCCTCTCAATCAGGCTACTTAAAATGAAACTAATCTCATCACGGAAGCCCCAGGACTTCGTAGGAAGTCGGAACGCATCATTTTAAAGATGTTTTCTTCCCCCGATTTAAAGAGATGAACGGTGCAGGGTTAGAAAATAATTCTAAACAGCCTGAGCAAAAAAGTGCGTTTGGTCTCCGGCTGTTTGTTGAATTTATTTTCTATTTTTTTTCATTTTCTATACCTTTCACCACTGGGTATATGCCCTCAATTTAGAAGCACAGTGGAGCGCCCGAAATTTCTGTCGCTAAGCGAGATGCTTTTTAAAGTTTTGACCCATTTTGCGTCTTTCTCGCCACAGTTGTTAAGCGAATCTGTTGTTAAATTAGTCCCACGGTTATTAAGTGAATCTATCTATCATCTATCTATCTATCTATCTATCTATCTATCTATCTATCTATCTATCTATCTATCTATCTATCTATCTATCTATCTATCTATCTATCTGAGAGCCGAGGTGGCACAGTGCTTAGAGTGCAGTACTGCAGGCCACTTCAGCTGACTGCTAACTGCAGTTCGGCGGTTCAAATCTCACCGGCTCAAAGGTTGAAATCTCCGGTTCAAATCTCACCGGCTCAAAGGTTGACTCAGCCTTCCATCCTTCCGAGGTGGGTAAAATGAGGACCCGGATTGTTGGGGGCAATATGCTGACTCTGTAAACCGCTTAGAGAGGGCTGAAAGCCCTATGAAGCGGTATATAAGTCTAACTGCTATTGCTATTGCTATCATCTATCTATCTATCTATCTATCATCTATCTATCATCTATCTATCTATATCTATCTCATCTATCTATCTATCATCTACCTATCTATCTCTATCTATCTATATAGCTATCTATTTATTTATCTATCTATCTATATATCTATCTATCATCTATCTATATCTATCTATCATCTATCTATCTATCTATCATCTATCTATCTATCTATCTATCTATCTATCTATCATCTATCTATCTATCTATCTATCATCTATCTATCTATATCTCTATCTATCTATCATCTATCTATATTTATATCTATATCTAATCTATATCTATATCATCTCTATCTCTATCTAATCTATATCTATATCTATCTATCATCTATCTATCTATATCTCTATTTTATCTACCTCTTGTCTGTCTGTCTGTATATCTCTCTATCTTATCTGTCTGTCTGTCTGTATATCTATAAATCCACCCATCCATCCACATCCATCCATCCCTCTCTCTCTGCCTGCCTATCATCCATCCATCCATCCATCCATCCATCCATCCATCCATCCATCCATCTATCTATCATCTATCTATCTATCTATCTATCATCTATCTATCTATATCTCTATCTATCTATCATCTATCTATATTTATATCTATATCTAATCTATATCTATATCATCTCTATCTCTATCTAATCTCTATCTATATCTATCTATCATCTATCTATCTATATCTCTATCTATTTTATCTACCTCTTGTCTGTCTGTCTGTATATCTCTCTATCTTATCTGTCTGTCTGTCTGTATATCTATAAATCCACCCATCCATCCACATCCATCCATCCCTCTCTCTCTGCCTGCCTATCATCCATCCATCCATCCATCCATCCATCCATCCATCCATCTATCATCTATCTATCTACCTACCTACCTACCTACCTACCTACCTACCTACCTACCTACCTACCTACCTACCGTGTTTCCCCAAAAATAAGTGCTTGGCCTTATTTTCGGGGAGGTCTTACTATTTTTGAGGTGCAGGAGGGAGCGAGCGTGGTCACCTCATGGCTGCTGCTGTGTTGCAATATTTTTCGGGGAGGGCTTATCTTAGCACGTGCGCCCAAAAGCCCGATTGGGATTATTATCCAGGGAGGTCTTATTTTCAGGGAAACGGGGCGTAAACCCTGCTAGGCAGGATGGCAGCAGAGGTGTTGAAAATGGTCACCTGACAACAACCATCATCATCAGCCATAAAACATTGGCTGTCCCAAGTCTGCAGCAGGTAGTCCTCCACTTACAACAATTCATTTAGTGACCGTCCAAAGTTACAATGGCAGTGGGGGGGGGGGAAATGACTTACAACTGTTTTTCACACTTTGGAAGAACCGTTGCAGCATTCCCCACTATCACGGGGTCAAAATTCAGAGGCTCGGCAACTGGCATGTACTTACGACGGTTGCATTGCCCTGGGTCATGTGGTCTCCTCTGGCAGGGTCAGCAGGGAAACTGGATTCGCTTAACAACTGAGTTGCTAATTTTAACAGCTGCGGTGATTCACTTAAGAACCGGGACAGGGCAAGAGAGGTTGTAAAATGTGTGCAGAGCCCAACTTAACAAACTGTTTCGCTTAGCAACAGAAAGGTTCGGGCTGAATTGTGGTTGTCAGTTCAAGATTACCTGTCCAGATGACCTCACAAGGAATCTTAAACTTCTGGTTATTAAATCTGGAGCCTGCAGGGGAGGACAGGAAACTCCAGGAATCACCACCGCAACATGTTCCAACAGAGGAGAAAGATGATTATTATTACTTTCATAATTTTCCCCAGGCTGCGTAGGTATTAGTCACTACCCAGTCCCTGGGATCACCTCTTAGAGATGCTCATAAATGCATTTTAATGTTCTTTTTAGAACCTTAAAACCAATGAAAAAGCTATTATTTACTCTTTATTAATCCAATTTATATAAACCCGTATCACAAAAACACGACTCTGGACAGCCTACAGCGATCGAATAACCCCAAATTGTGCATTTGTTGTTAAATATATTGTTATTTCAGGGTAAAAGTTTTTTTTAAAAAGCTGTGACAACAATGGAAACGCTTGTTATTGAGGGGGTTAAAAGCTTCAGTAAAGTTTATTTATTGGTCTACTTATAACTCGCTCCAGTCCCCAAGGACACTGGGAAGCATATATCTGAAATAATTTCAAGATTTTCTAGTTCCAATTGTCAAAAATGTGAATAGATGCGCTTTAAATCACACGGTTTAAATCAAAGCCTTACAATTCCAAACAGGAACCTGCTATGGCGCAAGAAATACTACCTACGGTTCACGAGAGTCGGTATTTATTAGCCTTACACTTTAAGCTGATGTCTCGGTGCAAACATTTTTTCATCAAATTTGGATTCTTACAGCATCTTTATGTTTCTATTCGGCTAAAATAAAATAAAAAATCACTTCGTAGAAACAAAACCCTAACCAGGAAAACTCCAAATACTTATTAAAGGTAAAAGTTCCCCTCGCACATTTATGCTAGTCATTCCTGACTCTAGGGGGCGGTGCTCATCTCCGTTCCAAAGCCGAAGAGCCAGCGCTGTCCAAAGACGTCTCCTTGTTCATGTGGCCAGCATGACTCAATGCCGAAGGCGCACGGAACGCTGTTCCCTTCCCACCAAAGGTGGTTCCTATTTTTCTACTTGCATTTTTTACCTGCTTTCGAACTGCTAGGTTGGCAGAACCTGGGACAAGTCACGGGAGTTCACTCCGTTACGCGGCGCTAGGGATTCGAACCGCCGACCCTTCTGATCGACAAGCCACTGAGCCACCGCGTCCCTTAAATATTTATTACCACATATCTAAATATATTCACAATCAAACACCTTCAGATCTTTGTTAACGATCTCAGCAAACTTATATATAGGCAATATATACTTTTGACTTCCAAAATAATCGGAGTTCCTCTCCTAAGGCTTACGTGGAAACTCAGGGTTCTTGGGCTAAGAAGACAGGCACTTTCGGGGGCTACAGTAGTCCTCGACGTACGACCACAATCGAGCCGAGCATTTCTGTTGTTGAGTGAGACGTTGGTTCAGTGAGTTTTTCCGACCTTTTTTTTTTTGCCGTGGTTATTAAGTGAATCACGGTAGTTGATAAGTTACTAACATGGTTGTTAAGTGAATCTGGCTTCCCCGCTGATTTCTCCTTGTCCGACGGTCACAAAAGGAGATCATGTGACCTTGGGACACAGCAACGGTCATAAGTATGAACCAATTGCCAAGCCTCTGGATTTTGATGACATGATCATGGGCGTGCTACAAAGGTTTCAAGTGTGAAAAATGGTCATTGTCATCTTTTTTCAATGTCGTCGTGACTTTGAACAGTCACTAAACGGACTCTTGTTAAGTCGAGGGCTACCTGCACAGGTAATGTTGACTTACATCAGTTCATTTAGTGACCATTCAAAGTTACGATGACACTGTCATCATTGAGCCGAGGTGGCGCAGTGGTTAGAGTGCAGCACTGCAGGCTTCTTCAGCTGACTGCAGTTCTGCAGTTCGGCTGTTCAAATCTCACCAGCTCAGGGTTGACTCAGCCTTCCATCCTTCCGAGGTGGGTGAAATGAGGACCCGGATTGTTGTTGGGGGCAATATGCTGACTCTGTAAACCGCTTAGAGAGGGCTGAAAGCCCTAGGAAGCGGTATATAAGTCTAACTGCTATTGCTATTGCTATAGATGTTAGATAAACAGAAAGAAATAGATATAAGATGAGATAGACAGAAAGACAGACAGACAGACAGACAGACAGACAGACAGAAAGAAAGAAAGAAAGAAAGAAAGAAAGAAAGAAAGAAAGAAAGAAAGAAAGAAAGAAAGAAAGATGGATGTTCTTTCTGCAGTTCGGCTGTTCAAATCTCACCGGCTCAGGGTTGACTCAGCCTTCCATCCTTCCGAGGTGGGTAAAATGAGGACCCTGATTGTTGTTGGGGACGATATGCTGAGTCTGTAAACCGCTTAGAGAGGGATGAAAGCCCTATGAAGAGGTATATAAGTCTAACTGCTATTGCTATTGCTATTGCTATTAGGATTGTTTTTCAGACCATGGAAGCATCCCCAAGGTTACGCAATCAAAATTCAGAAGTTTGCCAATAGATTCATCTTTATGAGGATTGCAGTGTCCCCTTTTGCGACCTTCTTAAAAACGAAGTCCACGCAGGAAGCCGGATTCACTTAACAACCGGGCTACTAACTTCGCAACCGGAGCGATTCCTGTTACGACGGTGGCAAGGAAAGTCATAAAACGGGACAAAACTCAACTTAACCGTCTCGCGTACCCACAGGTATTTGGAGCGTCGCAAGTTGAGGACTAACTACCAAAAGGTTAAGAGTTGCTAATCATTGGTCAGGAAAGAGATCTTGCAGTCACGCTGAGTGACTGAATGAAATTGCATTAATCGATGTGCAGCGGCCGTGAAAATGCACATCCAATGCTCGAACTAATTGGGAAAAAAGCTCAGCAGATGGAGAGATAATGTTAAAACTGCACTTGGAATATTCGAGACAGATTTGCCATCCAATCTAATCAAAAGACTGGAAAAATTGCAAAAAAATGAAATAAGGTAGAGGCAGCCGAAATGATTAATGCAGGGGCATTAAACTATTAGTAATGACTTTACGGCTGTTTGTTATCTCTGCAATCCTATCAAGCATACCTTAATTGACAACTGTAGCAAAGAGTAGTAAATATTCTAGAAGTTTAAAAGCTTTTGCGTCTGGTTAAGAGACCAGAGGAATGAATGACTGGCTTGACACAGGCTAACAAATATACATATAAAAAAGAAACGCTCATATTAATCTAACAAATTTGTATTATTATTTTAACGGTGTTATGTGACACTCAATTAATACCATATCTGCCCTATTCAAATTAATTTTTAACAAACAATATTGCAACAATGGAATTGTTTAGTTTCATGCAAATGAAAGCTTATAAAATTTCGTAATCCCAATACTTTAAACACCGGGCTTATTTAGCGTAAAGAGGTCCTCAAAAATTTCAAGTATTTAAATTATGCGCACATTCCTGGCTATTCAAATCAGCTTTCGTGATTCCACAGGCCGCTTCATGAGCTCACAACACATATCAGGAAATTAACCAGTCTGTATTTGCTTATGAAATGCAAAAACCAACTTAAATTTAAATCCATATGGTTCAATACATACAGTTATCCACTTGATGGCAGTCATTAAGACACAAAATATATAATTATGGACTAAGGATGGCCATAGTACTTTTACATGCATATTAACATCTGGATAGAGAATGGGACCAGATCTGAGAAAATTAAGTCTCTGGAGAATAGAGATGGTTTTTTTCTTCTTCCATGGTATATATAAGCTTTCCTACGAGAGAGAGAGAGAGAAAGGAAGAATACGAAGAGATGATGGATGGATGGATGGATGGATGGATGGATAGGAAGGGAGGGAGGAAGAGAAAGAGAGAGAAAGAAAGAGGACAAAGAGATGGATGGATAAACAAAAAGAAAGGATGGAAGGAAGGAAGAAGACAAAGATGGATGAATGTAGATAGATATATAGATAGGGAAAAAGGAAGGAAGATGGATAGATGGATGGATGCATGGATGGATGCATGGATGGATGCATGGATGGATAGATGATAGATAGATAGATGATAGATAGATAGATAGATAGATAGATAGATAGATAGATAGATAGATAGATAGATATAGAGAGGGAGATAGGGAGGAAGAAATCCATTCTCATTTTTTTCAGCCATAAAATAAATGCTAGGATTAACATCCAGTTTTGGTGTTCAGATACCAGTAAATAGTTTATATGTGAAGCTTTGTGAGACAATACACTTCCCCTTATCGCAGTGTACATTTTTGTATTGTTTTGAAAATATGATTAGCATATATTCATCTTTAAAGTTGACCTTGGGATAAGGTCATTAAAATAAAAAAGACTAGGCCTCTTTGGAAACGGAGCTGAAACAATTCACAACTGTTTTGTTAGCAGAATGGGTATCGCTCAATCTACAACTTGCCCTACAAACCTATATGACATTATGACATTGTGGAGATATTATATGGTGTGATTAGGGGATGCACAGAGGGAGACAGAATACAGAATATGGAATGATAAGGCAACGTAAGATCAAGAGGAGGAAACAGAGCAATCTAATAAAACCCTTATATCTGAGGAATGAGATTCTGCATCGTATCTGTTTTAGCATGTCTTCAACAAAAAGGTTCATAATATAACTATTTTCTTATGATTAGCTATGTAGGCGAAGCTTTGGGTAACTAGCCATTATTATTTCTAACCAATATTGGCTAGCTTTCATTTTGACAATTAGAATACAGAATAACAGAGTTGGAAGGGACCCTGGAGGTCTTCTAGTCCAACCCCCTGCTCAGGCAGGAAACCCTACACCACTTCAGACAAATGGCTATTCGACATCTTCTTAAAGACTTCCAGTGTTGGGGCATTCATAACTTCAAGAGGTAACTTGTTCCACTGATTCATTGTTCTAACTGTCAGGAAATTCCTCCTCAGTTCTAAGTTGCTTCTCTCCTTGATTAGTTTCCACCCATTGCTTCTTGTTCTACCCTCTGGCGCCTTGGAGAATAGTTTGACTCTCTCTTCTTTGGGGCAACCCCTGAGATATTGGAAGGCTGCTATCATGTCTCCCCTAGTCCTTCTTTTCATTAAACTAGGCATACCCAGTTCCTGCAACCATTCTTCCTATGTTTTAGCCTCCAGTCCCCTAATCATCTTTGTTGCTCCGAGGTGGCGCAGTGGTTAGAGTGCAGTACTGCAGGCCACTTCAGCTGACTGCTATCTGCAGTTCAGCGGTTCAAATCTCACCGGCTCAAGCTTGACTCAGCCTTCCATCCTTCCGAGGTGGGTGAAATGAGGACCCAGACTGTGGGGGCGATATGCTGACTCTGTAAACCGCTTAGAGAGGGCTGAAAGCCCCATGAAGCGGTATATAAGTCTAACTGCTATTGCTATTGCTATTTCTAGAGCCTCCACATCTTTTTTACATCATGGTGACCAAAACTGCGTGCCGCACTCCAAGTGTGGCCTTAGCAAGGCCTTATAAAGTGGTGTTAACACTTCACACCATTTTGATACCTGTGAGTGAAAATCTGTAACATTTAACTTCACACATACACATATTATATTCCCCCACAATCTGCAAGTCCCACTGCTTATTAGAATGCTTTCCCATAATTAGCCGCTTCGCAGCCTCCGTCAAAGGTTAGAAACCAGACCTTTTCATTATTCTGAGTTGAGCGTTTCATTTAACATGCCCAGACGCAGCTTCAATGACAACGCGGAGAATAAAATGCTTATTTCAAACCATTCTGCAGGTAGTCCTCGACGTACGACCACGATTGAGCCCCGAAATTTCTGTCGCTCAGCGAGGCAAGTTGTTCAGTGAGGTTTGTCCCATTTTACGACCTTTCTTGTCTCAGTTTTTAAGTGAGTCATTAAGTTAGTAACACGACTGTTAAGTGAATCTGGCTTCCCTATGGACTTTGCTTGTCGAAAGGAAGATCACATGACCTCAGAAGACTGCAACAGTCATAAGTACATGCCAGTTGCCAAGGGTCTGTATTTTGATCACATGACCATGAGGAGTACAATACTCATTAAGTGTAAAAAAACAGTCATGTCACTTTTTTCAATGCTGTTGTAACTTTGAACCGCCACTGAACAGACTGTTGTAAGTTGAGGACTACCTATATTATGCTGTCATTAAGAGTTATCTTTGCCACGTACCTCTAAACTACCCTTAAGGGATGAGCTGGCAAGAATTAAGCATCACTTCCGGAACAACTTTAAATTTAAAAAGAAATTATCCTGTTTTGACTACCGTATATACAGCTTACTATGTACTATGTACCCTATCTGAATAAATTGAGGCTCTGAACCACGTTTTAACTGAAATAAGACATCTTCAAATCCTGGCTTACAAGCCGTCTTGCTTCAGATACTGAAGAAAATCCAAAATTTAGGAACTGGGTTTTAAGTTGAAGTCCAACTTTTTAATGAAAGGCAGAAGTTTCTTGGCTAAACCGGAGTCCTTAGAGGGGTGACACAAGGCATCCTGTCCGTCATGTGAAAACAAGATTTAATAATTTGACATATTTAATTTTATCGTGTTTTTTTTTTTCTTTTTCCCCCCCTTGAGCTAAATTCTGACTTTCGTAGCGAGTGAGTGGCTGGTAGGCTGGTCTTTTGGCAAAGCAAGAATCATCGGAACAAAACACGATAAAATTAAATATGTCAAATTTACACCATAGAAGAAACAGCACGCATGTTTGTTCTCAGATGCGGAAGAAGCCGCTTTAAACCGTCGGCCACTGAAGAGCCGTACCCCCAAATTTCAGCAGGCAAAGAGACTGTAAGGAAGAGGCACCCCCAAGCTCTAAATGCAAAAATGTTGTTTTTCAGTTGCATCACCCTTTTGTCTTCCCATGAGTCAGATCCCAGCAGCCTGAATCAGAGACGCACAAAGCCATGCGGCCTGATTGGGTTGAGATCAGTATGGTATGACGTGTAAAGCAGGCCATGATGGCTTGTTCCATAAACCACGGTTACAGCAAATGGTTAACCCAGATGCAAGCAAGACTCGGGAGGACGGCTCCCGGGCTTTGATTTCCATCTGTCCGGCATGGATTTATTGCAGTGTTTTGGGTTTTATAATCAAAATACTAATCTAGGCGGTTGCGAAATTGTAGATCCCTCCAGGAGGCTGGAAAATTGGGGAGTTCCTCTTCCTGCGGGTGGATAGTTAAAGCCTGAAATTCCCAGGAAGGAGAGGAGTTTTAGGTGGCTTTGGAAAGAGGGCGGAGAGAGGGAAGGGAGAAAAAGATAGAAGGATGGGAGAAAGGAAAGAGGAGGATCAAGATAGAAGGAAAGAGAAAAGGAAAGAAGGAAGGAAGGGATGGAGGGAAGGAAAATATGATGGGGAAGATGGAATGAAGGAAAGAGAAGTTAAAAGAAAAGAAAAGGAAGGTAGGAAGGAAGGTAAAGAAAGATGGAAGGAAGGAAGGAAGGATCAAGATGGAAGGAAAGAGAAAGCGAAGGAAGGAAAAGATGGAGAGAGGGAGGGGAAGGAAGGAAGGAGAAGTTAAAAGTAAAGAAGGAAAGGAAGGATGGAAGGAAGAAAGGAAAAAAGGACAGGGAAGGAAAGAGAGGTAAGGGTCAAGACGAAAGGAAAGAGAAAAGGAAGGAAGGAAGAGGAAGAGAAGGAGGAAGAGAGAGGAAGGAAAAAAGGACAGAAGCAGAGGAAAGGAAGGAAAGAAGGAAGCAGAGGGAAGAAAAAGAAATTTAGGATGGAAAGAAGGAAGGAAGGAAGGAAAGTTAAGAGGAAGGAAAGAAAGAAGGAAAACGAAGTTAAGAGGAAAGAGAAGGAAGGAAGGAAGAGATGGAGAGAAGGAAAAGACAGATGAAAGGAAGGAAGGAAGGAAGGAAGGAAGGATCAAGATGGAAGGAAAGAGAAGGAAGGAAAAGATGGAGAGAGGGAGGGGAAGGAAGGAAGAAGTTAAAAGGAAGGAAAGAAAGGAAGGATGGAAGAAAGAAAGGAAAGAAGGACAGGGAAGGAAAGAGAAGTAAGGGTCAAGACGAAAGGAAAGAGAAAAGGAAGGAAAAAGGAAGGGAGGGAGGAAGAGAAGGGGGAAGAGAAAGAGAGGAAGGAAAAAAGCAGAGGAAAGGAAGGAAAGAAGGAAGCAGGGGGAGGAAAAAGAAATTTAGGAAGGAAAGAAGGAAGGAAAGTTAAGAGGAAGGAAAGAAAGAAGGAAAACGAAGTTAAGAGGAAAGAGAAGGAAGGAAGGAAGAGATGGAGAGAAGGAAAAGACAGATGAAAGGAAGGAAGGAAGGAAGGAAGGAAGGATCAAGATGGAAGGAAAGAGAAGGAAGGAAAAGATGGAGAGAGGGAGGGGAAGGAAGGAAGAAGTTAAAAGGAAGGAAAGAAAGGAAGGATGGAAGAAAGAAAGGAAAGAAGGACAGGGAAGGAAAGAGAAGTAAGGGTCAAGACGAAAGGAAAGAGAAAAGGAAGGAAAAAGGAAGGGAGGGAGGAAGAGAAGGGGGAAGAGAAAGAGAGGAAGGAAAAAAGCAGAGGAAAGGAAGGAAAGAAGGAAGCAGGGGGAGGAAAAAGAAATTTAGGAAGGAAAGAAGGAAGGAAAGTTAAGAGGAAGGAAAGAAAGAAGGAAAACGAAGTTAAGAGGAAAGAGAAGGAAGGAAGGAAGAGATGGAGAGAAGGAAAAGACAGATGGAAGGAAGGAAAGAGAACTTCTAATGTATTTTATGGGATGAATTTAGTGACTTTTGTGCAAGTAAATCCCACAGACAGGCAGGGGGGGGAGGGGGGAGATTTGGGGTCTGGGGTTTTTTGAAAATGCTCCTTCGGGGCCTCTGTGCCCCCCTCCCGAAGAAGCGCCCCCCAGCCCCCCCCCCCTCTGAGATCCCCTCTCCTCCCCCCACCCCCAAATTCCGCCCCAGCCTACCTCGCAGGGCTGTTGTGTCGAGGAAAGGGGGCCGGTAGGAGAGCCTAGCGGAGGCCGAGAGCAAGGAGAACCGTCGCCGACTCGCCCGCCGCCTCCGGGCCCGAGGACTCCGAGCCAGCCCGGCCTGGAAAGCCCCGAGACGCCGCCACCGAGCGCCGGCCTCCCCTCAGCCTCTGGGACGTGAACGCCGCCCGGATTGGCCCCGCCAGGCCGCCGTCGTCGTCGTCCTCCTCCTCCTCCGCCTCCCTCCTGCTGCGCGTGGCGCGGCCGTGACGTCAGCAAAACGCGCCGCCGCCGCGGGCGCCCAGTTCCTGCTTCGGCTGATCGGCCGCTGCGCCCGCTCCTCCGCCGGGGAAGGGAAGCCATGTGAGTCCCCGTCTCCCCCTCGGCCCCCTGGGGCTCCGATCCCCGGCCCTCCTCACCCACACACGGCCCCGACTCCTGAATTGGATTGAGGGGGAGACTTTCCCCCGAGAGAGAGACCGTTGATCCGCTCCTTCCCTGGCTTCGCGATAATTGACTGGTGTATTTATCCCTGGAATTGCTTTATCCTATAACTTAACTGACATAGCAATAACCCATGATATAAGGTCATGTAATATAATACAATAGAATAGAATAAATATAATATAATATATACCCTAAATACAATAAAAGCCTAATGCAACACAACATCATATCATAGCCTAATATAATATTAACATAATATAATATATAATAACAGCCTAATATAACATAATATAATATAACACAATATAGCAGCCTAATAGAATTATATGTGATGTGATATAATGTAATGTATCATATAAATATAACTATAATAACAGCCCAATATAACGTAAATAATATCATACCCTAATATAGCAGCCTAATATAATATTAACACAATATAATATTTAATAACAGCCTAATATAACATAATATAACAAAGTAATATAATTGCCTAATATAATTATAATATAGTATATATGATGTAATGTAACATAATATAACTATAATGTACATTACACTATATTTATTATATTAATATACTGGTAATGTAATATGCCAATAATATAATATGTAATAACAGCCTAATATAACATAATATAACATAACACAATATAGCAGCCTAATAGAATTATATGTGATGTGATATAATGTAATATAATGTATCATATAAATATAATATAACTATAATAACAGCCCAATATAACGTAAATAATATCATACCCTAACATAATATAGCAGCCTAATATAATATTAACACAATATAATATTTAATAACAGCCTAATATAACATAATATAACAAAGTAATATAATAGCCTAATATAATTATAATATAGTATATATGATATAATGTAACATAATATAACTATAATATACATTACATTGTATTTATTATATTATATTATATTATATTATATTATATTATATTATATTATATTATATTAATATGCTGGTAATGTAATATGCCAATAATATAATATGTAATAACAGCCTAATATAACATAAAATAATATAGTAGCCTAATATAATGATGTTATAATGCAATATAATATGTCATATAATATAACATTATAGCAGTAATATAATATGTAATATTTAATAACAGCCTAACATAATGTAATATAATTAATAGCAGCTTAATATAATACAGTGTAATATAGAAGAAAAAGTAAAAAGTACAGTATTTTCAATATTAAGCAAAAATAAAAACTTGGAGGCATAACCTGAAACTGGCAGGAAAGAAGTTCAAAAGTCATGTTAGAAAATATGGCTTTACAGAAAAAGCAGCGGAACCAACTTCCAGTGGAGATAATGGGTCGATCAATCAGAAACCGAGTTTAAACATGCTTGGGATAAATACATGTCCATCACATTACATCCAACAAAAATTAGATATGTGTGTGTGTGTGTGTGTGTGTGTGGTGTGTGTTTAATTAATTAAAAAGAAAACAAAAAATAAACTTGAGGGACATCTTTTTCTACCGTCAATTTTCTATGCTTATTTTCTTTTTTTAAAGTCCTACCGTTTTCTTTCCAATATCTCTTTTTTCCAGGGCTGATTACTGGAAATCTCAGCCCAAGAAATTCTGTGATTATTGCAAGTGCTGGATAGCAGATAACAAACCGGTATGATGAACTTCTGGTTAAATCTAAGTCCTGGGATTTCGGTTTTAATGTTTTAAATTTAAGCTTTCATCAGAGGACCAACATTTGATATGTTGTTGGTTTCCTGGCCTTTTTCTTGTGGCTGGCAGAGTAGAATAAATGCAGGCAATATAGACTACTGCCTATGTATTTATAGGGATGCGGTGACTCAGTGGCTAAGACGCTGAGCTGGTCGATCAGAAAGGTCGGCAGTTCAACGGTTCAAATCCCTAGCGCCACGTAACGAAATGAGCTCCCATTACTTGTCCCAGATTTTGCCAACCTAGCAGTTCGAAAGCACGTAAAAATGCAAATAGAAAATAGGAACCATCTTTGATTGGAAGGTAACATCAATCTGTATGCCTTAGGCATTTAGTCACGGCAGCCACATGACCACGGAGATGTCTTCGGACAGCGCTGGCTCTTTGGCTTTGAAACAGAGATGAGCACCGCCCCCTAGAGTCAGGAACCACTAGCACATATGTGCGAGGGGAACCTTTACCGTTACTGTGTATTTAATGTTTAATATCTTCAGATTTAGTTAGATCTGGATTCTTGGAGTTAAATTTGGAACTTTGCTTGTTCTTTTCAGTGTCACCTTTATTTAAGAGCTGAAACACAAATTTATATGGTTAGGGAGCCTTTTAAAATCACCTAACATGCCTTGCATGAATAAAATGGCATTGAAACCATTCCTGGTCAGGTTTTTTGGAAAATTAGATGTTTTTCCAACAAGGATTGAAGGTGGAAATATTTATCTGAGCTTCAGTGTTTACACGTAGTTGTGAAGTTTATTTTTCTCTAGTTTAGGAACGTCTCTTCCGGTTTTTTATAGAGCGTCGATTTCCACGAGAGAGGAAAGAACCACAAGGAAAATGTGGCGAAGAAAATTAGCGAGGTAATGTGACGCCACCTCCTTGAACCTGGACGGAATGGTTTTTTTAAAACCCTGCGTCACGTGTACCTGCTCCATCCTCTTTTTAAATTGCAGATTAAGCAGAAAAGTCTGGACAAAGCGAAAGAGGATGCAAAAATGGCAAAGGAGTTTGCAGCCATGGAGGAAGCGGCCACAAAGGCCTACCAGGAAGATTTGAAAAGGCTCGGACTGAAGGCAGGTAGGACCCAAGACTATCGGACGGAAGAGCCGTCCTCAACTTACAACTGTTCGTTTAGCGACAATTCAAAATGGGACTGAAAAAAAGGGGTCTGTTCTCACCCGTTCTCCAGCTACAACAAACCCTCTGAAGTTAAACCAATGATGTCCTAGCTTGTAATACTCTAATAGGCGAGTTTTTTTTTCTCTTAGACCTCAAGGTTTGCTTGTTCTGACCCAGCTCCCCAAACAGGACGAACCTTCTGAAGTGAGCTCAATGATTCCTTTATTAGGGGTGCCGGCAGCCCCAGCAAAAAGTTTCTCTCTCACCCCAGGCTAACAAGTCTGTCCAGCAGGGAGATGAGTAGTTGTCTGCCACACCTATTCATCTCTGCCCCTGCCTTTTATCCCCAGAGCTCAGGTGAGGCTTTGCTAGCAGCAGTGGCTTTTCCGTCCCAAGGACCGGCCCATAGATTTCCACTGCTCTCCTCTCCTCTCTGCCTTCTGCGCATCCATACGTCAGGCACTGGACCAGCTGTTCCTCCTCTTCCTCATCAGCCACCTCCAGACCTGGGGGCTGCTGACTCTCCATCTGAGGGTTGATGGACGGCCCAGAATCCGCCTCTGTCTCTCTCTCTCCCATCTCTCTCTCTCCCATCTCTCTCTCTCTCTCTCTCTCTCATCTCTCTCTCTCCCATCTCCCTCCCTCCCTCTCTCTCTCTCTCTCTCTCTCTCTCTCTCTCTCTCTCTCTCAGCTCCATTCCTTCTTCCCCCTCAGAGCTCCCAGGGTGCTTTGATGCTGACCCTGACTCCCGCATCGCCGCCACCTCCTCGCTTTCATCTGCTGGAGGGTCTGGGGGCCTACAGGCCACAACAGGGACTTATGACCGTTTTTTACACTTACGACCACTGGCGCCTTCTCGTGGTCACGTGATCAACATTCGGATGCTTGGCAACTGGCACGTACTTGCCACAGTTGCAGCGTCCTGTGGTCATGCGAATTTCCGACAAGCCATATCAGTGGGGAAGCCAGATTCACTTACCAACCGGGCTACCAATTTAACAACTGCGGTGATTCACTTGACAACCGTGGCAAGAAAGATCGTAAAATGGGGCGAAACCCACTGAACAAATGCCTCTCACTTAGCAACCGAAGTTTTGGTTTTCAGATTGTGGTCGTAAGTCGAGGACTACCTGTGGAAATATTCCACTTTGGTATCATTTTGCAGATAGTACCTTTACTAGCTACACGTGGCTGAAGTCTTAAGAAAAGATCTATGGGTCTAGCCGAACTTGGTTAGTTGAATTACACCATATTCCACTTAGCCCACCTTGCTAGAGTTCCAGAGATTTGAAATTGAATCTTCTC
>NC_045551.1:68182363-68246846 GCF_009769535.1 Thamnophis elegans
TCATCTCTGTTTCAAAGCCGAAAAGCCAACGCTGTCCAAAGACAGCGTGGCCATCATGACTCAATGCCGAAGGCGCACGGAACGCTGTTCCCTTCCCACCAAAGGTGGTCCCTATTTTTCTACTTGCATTTTTTACCTGCTTTCGAACTGCTAGGTTGGCAGAAGCTGGGACGAGTAACGGGAGCTCACTCCGTTACGCGGCGCTAGGGATTCGAACCGCCGACCCTTCTGATCGACAAGCCACTGAGCCACCGCGTCCCTTAAATATTTATTACCACATATCTAAATATATTCACAATCAAACACCTTCAGATCTTTGTTAACGATCTCAGCAAACTTATATATAGGCAATATATACTTTTGACTTCCAAAATAATCGGAGTTCCTCTCCTAAGGCTTGCGTGGAAACTCAGGGTTCTTGGGCTAAGAAGACAGGCACTTTCAGGGGTTACAGTAGTCCTCGATGTATGACCACAATCGAGCCCAGCATTTCTGTTGTTGAGTGAGACGTTGGTTCAGTGAGTTTTTCCGACCTTTTTTTTTTTGCCGTGGTTATTAAGTGAATCACGGTAGTTGATAAGTTACTAACATGGTTGTTAAGTGAATCTGGCTTCCCCGCTGATTTCTGCTTGTCCGATGGTCACAAAAGGAGATCATGTGACCTTGGGACACAGCAACAGTCGTAAGTATGAACCAACTGCCAAGACTCTGGATTTTGATGACATGATCATGGGCGTCCCTACAAAGGTTGCAAGTGTGAAAAATGGTCATTGTCATCTTTTTTCAGTATCGTTGTGACTTTGAACGGTCACTAAACGGACTCTTGTTAAGTCGAGGGCTACCTGCATAGGTAATGTTGACTTACATCAGTTCATTTAGTGACCATTCAAAGTTACGACGACACTGTCATCATTGAGCCGAGGTGGCGCAGTGGTTAGAGTGCAGTACTGCAGGCTACTTCAGCTGACTGCAGTTCTGCAGTTCGGCGGTTCAAATCTCACCGGCTCAGGGTTGACTCAGCCTTCCATCCTTCCGAGGTGGGTAAAATGAGGACCCGGATTGTTGTTGGGGGCGATATGCTGACTCTGTAAACCGCTTAGAGAGGGGCTGAAAGCCCTATGAAGCCGTATATAAGTCTAACTGCTATTGCTATTGCTATAGATGTTAGATAAACAGAAAGAAATAGATATAAGATGAGATAGATAATTAGATAGATAGATAGATAGATAGATAGATAGATAGACAGACAGACAGACAGACAGACAGAGACAGAAAGAAAGAAAGAAAGAAAGAAAGAAAGAAAGAAAGAAAGAAAGATGTTCTTTCTGCAGTTCGGCGGTTCAAATCTCACCGGCTCAGGGTTGACTCAGCCTTCCATCCTTCCAAGGTGGGTAAAATGAGGACCCGGATTGTTGTTGGGGGCGATATGCTGACTCTGTAAACCGCTTAGAGAGGGCTGAAAGCCCCATGAAGCGGTATATAAGTCTAACTGCTATTGCTATTGCTATTAGGACTGTTTTTCAGACCATGGAAGCATTCCCCAAGGTTACGCCACCAAAATTCAGAAGTTTGCAATTGATTCATCTTTATGAGGATTGCAGTGTCCCCTTTTGCGACCTTCTTAAAAGCGAAGTCCACGCAGGAAGCCGGATTCACTTAACAACCGGGCTACTAACTTCGCAACCGGAGCGACTCCCGTTACGATGGCGGCAAGGAAAGTCGTAAAACGGGGCAAAACTCAGCTTAACCGTCTCGCGTACCCACAGGAATTTGGAGCGTCGCAAGTCAAGGACTAACCACCAAAAGGTTAAGAGTTGCTAATCATTGGTCAGGAAAGAGATCTTGCAGTCACGCTGAGTGACTGAACGAAATTGCATTAATCGATGTGCAACGGCTGTGAAAATGCACATCCAATGCTCGAACTAATTGGGAAAAAAGCTCAGCAGATGGAGAGATAATGTTAAAACTGCACTTGGAATATTCGAGACAGATTTGCCATCCAATCTAATCAAAAGACTGGAAAAATTGCAAAAAAAATGAAATAAGGTAGAGGCAGCCGAAATGATTAATGCAGGGGCATTAAACTATTAGTAATGACTTTACGGCTGTTTATTATCTCTGCAATCCTATCAAGCATACCTTAATTGACAACTGTAGCAAAGAGTAGTGAATATTCTAGAAGTTTAAAAGCTTTTGCGTCTGGTTAAGAGACCAGAGGAATGAATGACGGGCTTGACACAGGCTTACAAATATACATATAAAAAAGAAACGCTCATATTAATCTAACAAATTTGTATTATTATTTTAACAGTGTTATGTGACACTCAATTAATACCATATCTGCCCCATTCAAATTAATTTTTAACAAACAATACAGCTAAACTATTGCAACAATGGAATTGTTTAGTTTCATGCAAATGAAAGCTTATAAAATTTCGTAATCCCAATACTTTAAACACCGGGCTTATTTAGGGTAAAGAGGTCCTCAAAAATTTCAAGTATTTAAATTATGCGCACATTCCTGGCTATTCAAATCAGCTTTCGTGATTGCACAGGCCGCTTCATGAGCTCACAACACATATCAGGAAATTAACCAGTCTGTATTTGCTTATGAAATGCAAAAACCAACTTAAATTTAAATCCATATGGTTCAATACATAGAGTTATCCACTTGATGGCAGTCATTAAGACACAAAATATATAATTATGGACTAAGGATGACCATAGTACTTTTACATGCCTATTAACATCTGGATAGAGAATGGGATCAGATCTGAGAAAATTAAGTCTCTGGAGAATAGAGATGGTGTTTTTTTTTCTTCCATGGTATATATAAGCTTTCCTACGAGAGAGAGAGAAAGGAAGAATACAAAGAGATGATGGATGGATGGATGGATGGATGGATGGATGGATAGGAAGGGAGGGAGGGAGGAAGAGAAAGAGACAGAAAGAAAGAGGACAAAGAGATGGATGGATAAACAAAAAGAAAGAAAGGACGGAAGGAAGGAAGAAGACAAAGATGGATGAATGTAGATAGGTATATAGATAGGGAAAAAGGAAGGAAGGAAGGAGATGGATGGAGAGAGAGAGAGAGAGAGAGAGAGAGAGAGAGAGAAATCCATTCTCATTTTTTTCAGCCATAAAATAAATGCTAGGATTAACATTCAGTTTTGGTGTTCAGATACCAGTAAATAGTTTATATGTGAAGCTTTGTGAGACAATACACTTCCCCTTTGTATTGTTTTGAAAATTAGCATATATTTATCTTTAAAGTTGACCTTGGGATAAGGTCATTAAAATAAAAAAGGCTAGGCCTCTTTGGAAACAGAGCTGAAACAATACACAACTGTTTTGTTAGCAGAATGGGTATCACTCAATATATAACTTGCCCTACAAACCTATATGACATAATGACATTGTGGAGATATTATATGGTGTGATTAGGGGATACACAGAGGGAGACAGAATACAGAATATGGGATGATAAGGCAACGTAAGATCAAGAGGAGGAAACAGAGCAATCTAGTAAAACCCTTATATCTGAGGAATGAGATTCTGCATCGTATCTGTCTCAACATCTCTTCCACAAAAAGGTTAATAATATAACTATATTCTTATGATTAGCTATGTAGGCGAAGCTTTGGGTAACTAGCCATTGTTATTATTTCTAACCAATATTGGCTAGCTTTCATTTTGACAATTAGAATACAGAATAACAGAGTTGGAAGGGACTTTGGAGGTCTTCTAGTCCAACCCCCCGCTCAGGCAGGAAACCCTACACCACTTCAGGCAAATGGCTATTCGACATCTTCTTAAAGACTTCCAGTGTTGGGGCATTCATAACTTCAAGAGGCAACTTGTTCCACTGATTCATTGTTCTAACTGTCAGGAAATTTCTCCTCAGTTCTAAGTTGCTTCTCTCCTTGATTAGTTGCCACCCATTGCTTCTTGTCCTAACCTCAGGTGCCTTGGAGAATAGTTTGACTCCCTCTTCTTTATGGCAGTCCCTGAGATATTGGAAGGCTGCTATCATGTCACCCCTAGTCCTTCTTTTCATTCAACTAGACATTCCCAGTTCCTGCAACCGTTCTTCCTATGTTTTAGCCTCCAGTCCCCTAATCATCTTTGTTGCTCCGAGGTGGCGCAGTGGTTAGAGTGCAGTACTGCAGGCCACTTCAGCTGACTGCTATCTGCAGTTCAGCGGTTCAAATCTCACCGGCTCAAGGTTGACTCAGCCTTCCATCCTTCCGAGGTGGGTGAAATGAGGACCCGGATTGTTGTTGGGGGCAAATATGCTGACTCTGTAAACCGCTTAGAGAGGGCTGAAAGCCCTATGAAGCGATATATAAGTCTAACTGCTATTGCTATTGCTATAGATATTAGATAAATAGAAAGAAATAGATATAAGATGAGATAGATAGATAGACAGACAGACAGACAGACGTTCTTTCTGCAGTTCGGCGGTTCAAATCTCACCGGCTCAAGGTTGACTCAGCCTTCCATCCTTCCAGGGTGGGTAAAATGAGGACCCGCTTAGAGGGCTGAAAGCCCTATGAAGCGGTATATAAGTCTAACTGCTATTGCTATTGCTATTTCTAGAACCTCCACATCTTTTTTACATCATGGTGACCAAAACTGCGTGCCGCACCCCAAGTGTGGCCTTAGCAAGGCCTTATAAAGTGGTATTAACACTTCACATCATTTTGATACCTGTGAGTGAAAATCTGTAACATTTAACTTCACACATACACATATTATATTCCCCCACAATCTGCAAGTCCCACTGCTTATTAAAATGCTTTCCCATAATTAGCCGCTTCGCAGCCTCCGTCAAAGGTTAGAAACCAGACCTTTTCATTATTGAGTTGAGTTGAGCGTTTCATTTAACATGCCCAGATGCAGCTTCAATGACAACGCGGAGAATAAAATGCTTTTTTCAAACTATTCTACAGGTAGTCCTCGACGTACGACCACAATTGGGCCCCGAAATTTCTGTCGCTCAACGAGACAAGTTGTTCAGTGAGGTTTGGCCCATTTTACGACCTTTCTTGTCTCAGTTTTTAAGTGAGTCATTAAGTTAGTAACACGACTGTTAAGTGAATCTGGCTTCCCTATGGACTTTGCTTGTCGAAAGGAAGATCACATGACCTCGGGAGACCGCAACAGTCGTAAGTACATGCCAGTTGCCAAGGATCTGTATTTTGATCACATGACCACGGGGAGTACAATACTCATTAAGTGTAAAAAAACAGTCATGTCACTTTTTTCAATGCTGTTGTAAGTTTGAACGGTCACTGAACAAACTGTTGTAAGTTGAGGACTACCTATATTATGCTGTCATTAAGTGTTATCTTTGCCACGTACCTCTAAACTACCCTTAAGGGATGAGCTGGCAAGAATTAAGCATCACTTCCAGAACAACTTTAAATTTAAAAAGAAATTATCCTGTTTTGACTACCGTATATACAGCTTACTATGTACTCTATATCCTATCTGAATAAATTGAGGCTCTGAACCACGTTTTAACTGAAATAAGACATCTTAAAATCCTGGCTTACAAGCCGCCTTGCTTCAGATACTGAAGAAAATCCAAAATTTAGGAACTGGGTTTTAAGTTGAAGTCCAACTTTTTAATGAAAGGCAGAAGTTTCTTGGCTAAACCCGAGTCCTTAGAGGGGTGACACAAGACATCCCGTCCGTCATGTGAAAACAAGATTTAATGGTGGGGTGTTGTTTTTTTTTCTTTTTTCCTCTCTTGAGCTAAATTCTGACTTTCGTAGCGAGTGAGTGGCTGGTAGGCTGGTCTTTTGGCAAAGCAAGAATCATCGGAACCAAACACGATAAAATTAAATATGTCAAATTTACACCATAGAAGAAACAGCATGCATGCTTGTTCTCAGATGCGGAAGAAGCCGCTTTAAACCGTCGGCCACTGAAGAGCCGTACCCCCAAATTTCAGCAGGCAAAGAGATTGTTAAGGAAGAGGCACCCCCAAGCTCTAAATGCAAAAATGTTATTTTTCAGTTGCATCACCCTTTTGTCTTCCCATGAGTCAGATCCCAGCAGCCTGAATCAGACAAAGCCATGCGGCCTGATTGGGTTGAGATCAGTATGGTATGATGTGTAAAGCAGGCCATGATGGCTTGTTCCATAAACCATGGTTACAGCAAATGGTTAACCCAGATGCAAGCAAGACTCGGGGGGACAGTTCCCGGGCTTTGATTTCCATCTGTCCGGCATGGATTTATTGCAGTGTTTTGGGTTTTATAATCGAAATACTAATCTACGCGGTTGCGAAATTGTGGATCCCTCCAGGAGGCTGGAAAATTGGGGAGTTCCTCTTCCTGCGGGTGGATAGTTAAAGCCTGAAATCCCCAGGAGGGAGAGGAGTTTTAGGTGGCTTTGGAAAGAGGGCGGAGGGAGGGAAGGGAGAAAAAGATAGAAGGAAGGATGGGAGAAAGGAAAGAGGAGGAAGGATCAAGGTGGAAGGAAAGAGAAAAGGAAAGAAGGAAGGGATGGAGGGAAGGAAAAGATGGAGGGGAAGATGAAATGAAGGAAAGAGAAGTTAAAAGAAAAGGAAGGTAGGAAGGAAGGTAAAGAAAGATGAAAGGAAGGAAGGAAGGATCAAGATGGAAGGAAAGAGAAAGCGAAGGAAGGAAAAGATGGAGAGAGGGAGGGGAAGGAAGGAAGGAGAAGTTAAAAGTAAGGAAGGAAAGGAAGGATGGAAGAAAGAAAGGAAAGAAGGACAGGGAAGGAAAGAGAGGTAAGGGTCAAGACGAAAGGAAAGAGAAAAGGAAGGAAAAAGGAAGGGAGGGAGGAAGAGAAGGAGGAAGAGAAAGAGAAAGAGAGGAAGGAAAAAAGCAGAGGAAAGGAAGGAAAGAAGGAAGCAGAGGGAAGAAAAAGAAATTTAGGAAGGAAAGAAGGAAGGAAGGAAAGTTAAGAGGAAGGAAAGAAAGAAGGAAAACGAAGTTAAGAGGAAAGAGAAGGAAGGAAGGAAGAGATGGAGAGAAGGAAAAGACAGATGAAAGGAAGGAAGGAAGGAAGGATCAAGATGGAAGGAAAGAGAAAGCGAAGGAAGGAAAAGATGGAGAGAGGGAGGGGAAGGAAGGAAGGAGAAGTTAAAAGTAAGGAAGGAAAGGAAGGATGGAAGAAAGAAAGGAAAGAAGGACAGGGAAGGAAAGAGAGGTAAGGGTCAAGACGAAAGGAAAGAGAAAAGGAAGGCAGGAAGAGGAAAAGGAGGAAGAGAGAGGAAGGAAAAAAGGACAGAAGCAGAGGAAAGGAAGGAAAGAAGGAAGCAGGGGGAAGAAAAAGAAATTTAGGAAGGAAAGAAGGAAGGAAGGAAGGAAAGTTAAGAGGAAGGAAAGAAAGAAGGAAAACGAAGTTAAGAGGAAAGAGAAGGAAGGAAGGAAGAGATGGAGAGAAGGAAAAGACAGATGAAAGGAAGGAAGGAAGGAAGGATCAAGATGGAAGGAAAGAGAAAGCGAAGGAAGGAAAAGATGGAGAGAGGGAGGGGAAGGAAGGAAGGAGAAGTTAAAAGTAAGGAAGGAAAGGAAGGATGGAAGAAAGAAAGGAAAGAAGGACAGGGAAGGAAAGAGAGGTAAGGGTCAAGACGAAAGGAAAGAGAAAAGGAAGGAAAAAGGAAGGGAGGGAGGAAAAGAAGGAGGAAGAGAGAGGAAGGAAAAAAGGACAGAAGCAGAGGAAAGGAAGGAAAGAAGGAAGCAGAGGGAAGAAAAAGAAATTTAGGAAAGAAGGAAGGAAGGAAAGTTAAGAGGAAGGAAAGAAAGAAGGAAAACGAAGTTAAGAGGAAAGAGAAGGAAGGAAGGAAGAGATGGAGAGAAGGAAAAGACAGATGGAAGGAAGGAAAGAGAACTTCTAATGTATTTTATGGGATGAATTTAGTGACTTTTGTGCAAGCAAATCCCACAGACAGGCAGGGGGGGGAGGGGGGAGATTTGGGGTCTGGGGTTTTTTGAAAATGCTCCTTCGGGGCCTCTGTGCCCCCCCCGCAGTAGCGCCCCCCAGCCCCCCCCCCTCTGAGATCCCCTCTCCTCCCCCCACCCCCAAATTCCGCCCCAGCCTACCTCGCAGGGCTGTTGTGTCGAGGAAAGGGGGCCGGTAGGAGAGCCTAGCGGAGGCCGAGAGCAAGGAGAACCGTCGCCGACTCGCCCGCCGCCTCCGGGCCCGAGGACTCCGAGCCAGCCCGGCCTGGAAAGCCCCGAGACGCCGCCGCCGAGCGCCGGCCTCCCCTCCGCCTCTGGGACGAGAACGCCGCCCGGATTGGCCCCGCCAGGCCGCCGTCGTCGTCGTCCTCCTCCTCCTCCTCCGCCTCCCTCCTGCTGCGCGTGGCGCGGCCGTGACGTCAGCAAAAGGCGCCGCCGCCGCCGCCGCGGGCGCCCAGTTCCTGCTTCGGCTGACCGGCCGCTGCGCCCGCTCCTCCGCCGGGGAAGGGAAGCCATGTGAGTCCCCGTCTCCCCCTCGGCCCCCGGGGGCTCCGATCCCCGGCCCTCCTCACCCACACACGGCCCCGACTCCTGAATTGGATTGAGGGGGAGACTTTCCCCCCCCGAGAGAGAGACCGTTGATCCGCTCCTTCCCTGGCTTCGCGATAATTGACTGGTGTATTTATCCCTGGAATTGCTTTATCCTATAACTTAACTGACATAGCATGATATAAGGTCATGTAATATAATATAATACAATAGAATAGAATAAATATAATATATACCCTAAATACAATAAAAGCCTAATGCAACACAACATCATATCATAGCCTAATATAATATTAACATAATATAATATATAATAACAGCCTAATATAACATAATATAATATAACACAATATAGCAGCCTAATAGAATTATATGTGATGTGATATAATGTAATGTATCATATAAATATAACTATAATAACAGCCCAATATAACGTAAATAATATCATATCCTAATATAGCAGCCTAATTTAATATTAAAACAATATAATATTTAATAACAGCCTAATATAACATAATATAACAAAGTAATATAATTGCCTAATATAATTATAATATAGTATATATGATATAATGTAACATAATATAACTATAATGTACATTACACTATATTTATTATATTAATATACTGGTAATGTAATATGCCAATAATATAATATGTAATAACAGCCTAATATAACATAATATAACATAACACAATATAGCAGCCTAATAGAATTATATGTGATGTGATATAATGTAATGTATCATATAAATATAACTATAATAACAGCCCAATAAAACATAATAATGTCATATCCTAATATAGCAGCCTAATTTAATATTAAAACAATATAATATTTAATAACAGCCTAATATAACATAATATAACAAAGTAATATAATTGCCTAATATAATTATAATATAGTATATATGATATAATGTAACATAATATAACTATAATGTACATTACACTATATTTATTATATTAATATACTGGTAATGTAATATGCCAATAATATAATATGTAATAACAGCCTAATATAACATAATATAACATAACACAATATAGCAGCCTAATAGAATTATATGTGATGTGATATAATGTAATATAATGTATCATATAAATATAATATAACTATAATAACAGCCCAATATAACGTAAATAATATCATACCCTAACATAATATAGCAGCCTAATATAATATTAACACAATACAATATTTAATAACAGCCTAATATAACATAATATAACAAAGTAATATAATAGCCTAATATAATTATAATATAGTATATATGATATAATGTAACATAATATAACTATAATATACATTACATTGTATTTATTATATTATATTATATTATATTATATTATATTATATTATATTATATTAATATGCTGGTAATGTAATATGCCAATAATATAATATGTAATAACAGCCTAATATAACATAAAATAATATAGTAGCCTAATATAATGATGTTATAATGCAATATAATATGTCATATAATATAACATTATAGCAGTAATATAATATGTAATATTTAATAACAGCCTAACATAATGTAATATAATTAATAGCAGCTTAATATAATACAGTGTAATATAGAAGAAAAAGTAAAAAGTACAGTATTTTCAATATTAAGCAAAAATAAAAACTTGGAGGCATAACCTGAAACTGGCAGGAAAGAAGTTCAAAAGTCATGTTAGAAAATATGGCTTTACAGAAAAAGCAGCGGAACCAACTTCCAGTGGAGATAATGGGTCGATCAATCAGAAACCGAGTTTAAACATGCTTGGGATAAATACATGTCCATCACATTACATCCAACAAAAATTAGATATGTGTGTGTGTGTGGTGTGTGTTTAATTAATTAAAAAGAAAACAAAAAACATAAACTTGAGGGACATCTTTTTCTACCGTCAATTTTCTATGCTTATTTTCTTTTTTTAAAGTCCTACCGTTTTCTTTCCAATATCTCTTTTTTCCAGGGCTGATTACTGGAAATCTCAGCCCAAGAAATTCTGTGATTATTGCAAGTGCTGGATAGCAGATAACAAACCGGTATGATGAACTTCTGGTTAAATCTAAGTCCTGGGATTTCGGTTTTAATGTTTTAAATTTAAGCTTTCATCAGAGGACCAACATTTGATATGTTGTTGGTTTCCTGGCCTTTTTCTTGTGGCTGGCAGAGTAGAATAAATGCAGGCAATATAGACTACTGCCTATGTATTTATAGGGATGCGGTGACTCAGTGGCTAAGACGCTGAGCTGGTCGATCAGAAAGGTCGGCAGTTCAACGGTTCAAATCCCTAGCGCCACGTAACGAAATGAGCTCCCATTACTTGTCCCAGATTTTGCCAACCTAGCAGTTCGAAAGCACGTAAAAATGCAAGTAGAAAAATAGGAACCATCTTTGATTGGAAGGTAACATCAATCTGTATGCCTTAGGCATTTAGTCACGGCAGCCACATGACCACGGAGATGTCTTCGGACAGCGCTGGCTCTTTGGCTTTGAAACAGAGATGAGCACCGCCCCCTAGAGTCAGGAACCACTAGCACATATGTGCGAGGGGAACCTTTACCGTTACTGTGTATTTAATGTTTAATATCTTCAGATTTAGTTAGATCTGGATTCTTGGAGTTAAATTTGGAACTTTGCTTGTTCTTTTCAGTGTCACCTTTATTTAAGAGCTGAAACACAAATTTATATGGTTTAGGGAGCCTTTTAAAATCACCTAACATGCCTTGCATGAATAAAATGGCATTGAAACCATTCCTGGTCAGGTTTTTTGGAAAATTAGATGTTTTTCCAACAAGGATTGAAGGTGGAAATATTTATCTGAGCTTCAGTGTTTACACGTAGTTGTGAAGTTTATTTTTCTCTAGTTTAGGAACGTCTCTTCCGTTTTTTTATAGAGCGTCGATTTCCACGAGAGAGGAAAGAACCACAAGGAAAATGTGGCGAAGAAAATTAGCGAGGTAATGTGACGCCACCTCCTTGAACCTGGACGGAATGGTTTTTTTAAAACCCTGCGTCACGTGTACCTGCTCCATCCTCTTTTTAAATTGCAGATTAAGCAGAAAAGTCTGGACAAAGCGAAAGAGGATGCAAAAATGGCAAAGGAGTTTGCAGCCATGGAGGAAGCGGCCACAAAGGCCTACCAGGAAGATTTGAAAAGGCTCGGACTGAAGGCAGGTAGGACCCAAGACTATCGGACGGAAGAGCCGTCCTCAACTTACAACTGTTCGTTTAGCGACAATTCAAAATGGGACTGAAAAAAAGGGGTCTGTTCTCACCCATTCTCCAGCTACAACAAACCCTCTGAAGTTAAACCAATGATGTCCTAGCTTGTAATACTCTAATAGGCGAGTTTTTTTTTCTCTTAGACCTCAAGGTTTGCTTGTTCTGACCCAGCTCCCCAAACAGGACGAACCTTCTGAAGTGAGCTCAATGATTCCTTTATTAGGGGTGCCGGCAGCCCCAGCAAAAAGTTTCTCTCTCACCCCAGGCTAACAAGTCTGTCCAGCAGGGAGATGAGTAGTTGTCTGCCACACCTATTCATCTCTGCCCCCTGCCTTTTATCCCCAGAGCTCAGGTGAGGCTTTGCTAGCAGCAGTGGCTTTTCCGTCCCAAGGACCGGCCCATAGATTTCCACTGCTCTCCTCTCCTCTCTGCCTTCTGCGCATCCATACGTCAGGCACTGGACCAGCTGTTCCTCCTCTTCCTCATCAGCCACCTCCAGACCTGGGGGCTGCTGACTCTCCATCTGAGGGTTGATGGACGGCCCAGAATCCGCCTCTGTCTCTCTCTCTCCCATCTCTCTCTCTCCCATCTCTCTCTCTCTCTCTCTCTCCCATCTCTCTCTCCCTCTCTCTCTCTCTCCCATCTCTCTCTCTCCCATCTCTCTCTCTCCCATCTCTCTCTCTCTCTCTCATCTCTCTCTCTCCCATCTCTCTCTCCCATCTCCCTCCCTCCCTCTCTCTCTCTCTCTCTCTCTCTCTCTCTCTCAGCTCCATTCCTTCTTCCCCCTCAGAGCTCCCAGGGTGCTTTGATGCTGACCCTGACTCCCGCATCGCCGCCACCTCCTCGCTTTCATCTGCTGGAGGGTCTGGGGGCCTACAGGCCACAACAGGGACTTATGACCGTTTTTTACACTTACGACCACTGGCGCCTTCTCGTGGTCACGTGATCAACATTCGGATGCTTGGCAACTGGCACGTACTTGCCACAGTTGCAGCGTCCTGTGGTCATGCGAATTTCCGACAAGCCATATCAGTGGGGAAGCCAGATTCACTTACCAACCGGGCTACCAATTTAACAACTGCGGTGATTCACTTGACAACCGTGGCAAGAAAGATCGTAAAATGGGGCGAAACCCACTGAACAAATGCCTCTCACTTAGCAACCGAAGTTTTGGTTTTCAGATTGTGGTCGTAAGTCGAGGACTACCTGTGGAAATATTCCACTTTGGTATCATTTTGCAGATAGTACCTTTACTAGCTACACGTGGCTGAAGTCTTAAGAAAAGATCTATGGGTCTAGCCGAACTTGGTTAGTTGAATTACACCATATTCCACTTAGCCCACCTTGCTAGAGTTCCAGAGATTTGAAATTGAATCTTCTCTATATATATATATGTAAATTACTCTGTGTGCGCCTTTGTTCCAGCATAACTCTGGAATTGCCTTGAGCAATTCCAACTAAATTTGGTACACAGATGACTTACTCTTTGGAAACAAATACTGGGGGGGGGGTAGGACACCCCTAACACCCCTCAAGGGTGGGCGGTGTTGATGCAGCCTGTTGTGCCTTTAAATAGCTTCTACTGTACTGCCAAAAATGGCTTCTACTGTACAGCACAGTGAACTTGCCAGTATTCCACAAGGGGGCTCTCTCTGGTAAGGGGGAATATCCAACATCAGAAATTACGTTTGGTCCGGATGTTTTCCCCTTATAAATAAATACCCAGGGCAATGCTGGGTTATCAGCTAATATTCAATATTCAAACGGTTGGGTTAAGTTGTCTAGCTATGAGGTTCTCTTAGAATTTCTCAGGTGGGCCTTAAAAATCTAATACTCCTTCTCTCAGAACCTGTAGGACAGCCTTCCTTGCCGATAAAACAGGAAGAAAAGGAGAAAAGAGAGAAAAGAGAAAAAGAGAAAGAAAAAGAGAGAAGAGAAAAGAGGGAAAAAGAAAAGAAGGAAAAAGAAAAGAAGGAAAAAGAAAAGAGGGAAAAAGAAAAGAGAGAAAAAGAAAAGAAGGAAAAAGAAAGGAAGGAAAAAGAAAAAGAAAAGGAAAAGCAAACCAAGGGAGTTTCATCCAGTGAAACACAGGAATGGGTGCGAGGATTGTCTCCGGAAGGTTACATCTATTATTACAACATGAAATCTGGAGGTAAATTTGCAGCTAAACTCCTTTTATAAAACATGTATCCAGAAACCATAGAAGGTGCCATCAAAATACAACACAAAATGATATATTTAGCAATAGATTTCTCTTTTATTTTACAATTGCCATTTATTCTTCCTCTCTATATTCTTTTATTATATATCACCAAGCTAGCCAACACTCCAGAAGACAGGCTTAAGATTCAGAAGGATCTTGACAGGCTTGAACATTGGGCACTATCTAACAAAATGAAATTCAGTGGTGAAAAAAGTAAGGTTCTACATTTAGGCAAGACAAACGAAATGCACAGGTACAGTATAGGTGGTACCTGGCTCAACAGTAGTAACTGTGAGAGGGATCTTGGAATCCTAGTGGACAACCATTTAAATAGGAGCCAGCCGTGTGCAGCAGCTGCCTAAAAAGCCAACACAGTTCTAGGCTGCATCAACAGAGGGATAAGAATCAAGATCACGTGAAGGGTTAATACCACTTTATAAGGCCTTGGTAAGGTCACACCGGGAATGCTGCATTTGGGTTTGGTCACCATGATGTAGAAAAGATGTGGAGACTCTAGAAAGAGTGCAGAGAAGAGCAACAAAGAGGATTAGGGAACTGGAGGCTAAAACATATGAAGAACGGTTGCAGGAACTGGGTGTGTCTAGTTTAATGAAAAAAAGGACCAGGGGAGACATGATAGCAGTCTTCCAGTATCTCAGGGGCTGCCACAAAAAAGAGGGAATCAAGCTATTCTCCAAGGCACCTGAGGGCAGGACAAGAAGCAATGGGTGGAAACTAATCAAGGAGAGAAGCAACTTAGAACCAAGGATAAATTTCTTGACAGTTAGAACCATTAACCAGTGGAACAATTTGCCTCCAGAAGTTGTGAATGTTTTTTTAAGAAAAGTTTTTAAGAAGAGATTGGATAACTCTCTAAAGTGGTGCCTAAGCAGGGGGTTAGATAGAAGACCTCCAAAGTCCCTTTCAGCTCTGTTATTCTGTATCTAATACTGCATGAATGATTTTTTTTTTCCTGGATCCCAAATTAAAAGTCTTTTTAAAAAAATAATTTTGTTATTATTAAGAATCACAGTGGGAGAAGCCAGAAGGATTTCAGGACACCACTCGGAATTCTGAAACGGTAACTAAATCCTTACTTACTATTATAGGTATCTCAAAAAATGTGTCTTCTTTATTTAAAATGCATTCTCAATTCGCTGAAAAATTAGTTTACTTGCATCTGTTCTGAATGGATATGATTAGGAATACAATTATCTTAATGCATTTATCAGCCAGAGGCTTATGTAAAGGCATTTAATGGCATTATATAGGGAGACCCCTGTGTTGAATTCTGCAATAAGTGAATTTTATCATTGCCGAGAAGGAAGGAAGCTTACAGTGGCTAAGTTATGATGTTTCCCTTTTAAATAAATGTAACTTTACGGCTCCTCAGTCGAGGTAAAATAAAATCGGCGTATAGTGAGAAATGGGTGAGACTTTAATCAGCCTTCATTGCGTGGTTGATTTAGCCTTTGTTTTTCAGGAAGCGGTTTGGATCGAAGGGACAGATGATGATGGTAACACCTATTACTACAACACGGAGACTGGAGGTGAGAGGTTTTACTCGGGCTGCTATTGAAGCTCTAAAGCCACATCTATTCGACACCAAATGTATTTCTGTGGGTCCCTAAAATAGAGACACAACCCATTTGGACTTTTGAGAATTTGTCTAATTGCGCTCACAAAATGGCTTCCACAATGGATTTGGCCCATCCAAACTTCCTACGCCCAGAAACCATTTATAGGAATGTTTTCCTTCCCTCCCTCCCTTTCCTCTCATTTTCCTTCCTTCTTTTCCTCCCTCCCTCCCTCTCCCTTTCTTTCCTCTCTCCTTTTCTTTCCTCCTTTCCTTCCTTTCTTTCCCCTTCCTTCCCTCCCTTCCTTTCCTCTCTCTTCCCTTCCTTTCCTGTCCTCTCTCCCTTCCTTTCCCTTTCCTTCCCTCCCTCTCTCCCTTCCCTCTCTCATTCCCCTTTCTTCCTTCTTTCCCTCCCTTCCTTCCTTTTCTCTCTCCCTTTCCCCTTCCTTCCATCCTTTTCTCCCTCTCTTCCTTTCCTCCCTCGCTTCCCTTCCTTTCTTCTCTCCCTTTCCTTCCCTCCTTTCCTTTTCTTCCCTATCCCCCTTCCTTTCTACTACCTTCCTTCCTTTTAACGAACTATTTCTTCAGTTTCCCCGGTGTCTACAATATGCAGTCTTAAATCCTTACATCTGGCATGTTGGCGCATCGTCTTACTTTTAGAGATTGTTCTTCTACTTTTATTGAATTCTTTACTTTATATGTTGAGGCTCTGTGTTTTAAAAGATGTTGTAAAACTACATGAAACAACAGAAAATTAGCTACAGAGGACCGGCCTTGATTTTTGATAGGGTCCAGCAGTTTTAATAGGGCTCTAAGAGGACCTCTTACGTTAGTGAAATGGGAAACAAAACATTAATGTATTAATTTGGTCCCACTGAAATAGCAACAGCAATAGCAATAGTTAGACTTATCTACCGCTTCATAGGGCTTTCAGCCCTCTCTAAGCGGTTTACAGAGTCAGCATATTGCCCCCAACAACAATCCGGGTCCTCATTTTACCCACCTCGGAAGGATGGAAGGCTGAGTCAACCCTGAGCCGGTGAGATTTGAACCGCCGAACGGCAGAACTGCAGTCAGCTGAAGTAGCCTGCAGTGCTGCATTTAACCACTGCGCCACATATGAAACATATGTTAGGGCTGTGATGGCGAACCTGTGGCACCTCTGCCCAAAGTGGCACACACAGCCATGTCACCTGGCACACGCACACCAGCCAGCTGATCGTCATGCGCGGTAGAACCCGGAAGCTTGGCTTTTCCGGAGTGCGGCCCCGACGAGCGTGTGTGCATGCCAAAAAGGTTTTTGCCATCACGGCGTTAGGGCCTTTAGGTGTTGGGTTCCATTTCTGACATTTCAGATTTTCAGGAAGCTAATTTCCAGACCGGACTCATATATAACATTTTTTTGCTATCACTTAGTATCGACGTGGGAGAAGCCTGAAGGTTTCGTATCTTTTTCAATAAAGAGCGATCCAGATGAAAACTCCTCTGACGAGGCCAGCGAAAACGAATCTCCAGAGGTAATATTTTTTCCCTCCAGGTAATAGCAATAGCAGTTAGACTTATATACCGCTTCATAGGGCTTTCAGCCCTCTCTAAGCGGTTTACAGAGTCAGCATATCACCCCCACAATCTGGGTGCTCATTTCACCCACCTCGGAAGGATGGAAGGCTGAGTCAACCTTGAGCCAGTGAGATTTTGAACAGCTGAACTGCAGAAAGAACATCTGTCTGTCTGTCTGTCTGTCTGTCTGTCTATCTATCTATCTATCTATCTATCTATCTATCTATCTCATCTTATATCTATTTCTTTCTGTTTATCTAACATCTATAGCAATAGCAGTTAGTCTTATATACCGCTTCATAGGGCTTTCAGCCCTCTCTAAGCGGTTTACAGAGTCAGCATATCGCCCCCACAGTCTGGGTCCTCATTTCACCCACCTCGGAAGGATGGAAGGCGGAGTCAACCTTTGAGCCAGTCAGGACTGAACTCCTGACTGTGGGCAGAATTAGCCTGCAATAACAATAGCACTAAGACTTCTATACCGCTTCATAGGGCTTTACAGCCCTCTCTAAGCAGTTTACAGAGTCAGCCTCTGGCCCCCAACAACAATCTGGGTCCTCATTTCACCCACCTCGGAAGGATGGAAGGCTGAGTCAACCCTGAGCCGGTGAGATTTGAACCGCCGAACTGCAGATAGCAGTCAGCTGAAGTGGCCTGCAGTGCTGCATTTAACCACTGCGCCACCTCGGCTCTATATAATAAATGCTAATACCATATGATGTTTAGATATGTTTCCCAGATTGGCCATCTACGAAGGTTTCCACGTTCCTTGATTGGGGTTTATACTTGATTGTTGGTCTAGAATTAGTCTTGGCGTTAATCCCTGATTATCTCAGTGTTGATAGTTGGCAAGGAGGTCTTTTGGTCTTACGGTTCCCTTTCTTGGGGTTTTGCTTGTTTTCAATGGTAAGTAAATGTGCCTGTTGATAACTGTTTTGTCTGAGAGCCAGACTTCCACATACTCCCTAGTGTTTTTGGACTTGATTTGGTCCTCTGCCTCCCAGCAGTTTGCCTCCTTGCAGCAAACAGCAAACAGCCTGCTTCAGTTTAGCCTCATTAGAAGGGGAAAAAAATTTGCCTCCCAGCAATTTGCCTCCTTGCAGCAAACAGCAAACAGCCTGCTTCAGTTTAGCCTCATTAGAAGGGGAAAAATTTTTGCCTCCCAGCAGTTTGCCTCCTTGCAGCAAACAGCAAACAGCCTGCTTCAGTTTAGCCTCATTAGAAGGGGAAAAAATTTGCCTCCCAGCAGTTTGCCTCCTTGCAGCAAACAGCAAACAGCCTGCTTCAGTTTAGCCTCATTAGAAGGGGAAAAAATTTGCCTCCCAGCAATTTGCCTCCTTGCAGCAAACAGCAAACAGCCTGCTTCAGTTTAGCCTCATTAGAAGGGGAAAAAAATTGCCTCTGCCTCCCAGCAATTTGCTTCCTTGAAGCAAACAGCAGCCTGCTTCAGTTTAGCCTCATTAGAAGGGGGGGAAATCTGCCTCTGCCTCCCAGCAATTTGCCTCCTTGCAGCAAACAGCAAACAGCCTGCTTCAGTTTAGCCTGATTAGAAGAAGAAGAAAAAAAAATCTGCTTGTTACATCGTTGCATAAACAGGATGTTCCCTTCTCTTGTTTCCCAGAGGAAGACCGACAGCGATGAAGAAAAGCCTTACAAACCCAAAAAGATCAGCCCTTACGGAGAGTGGCAGGCGGTGAACCCTGAGTGGGAGGAGGTGAAACACGAGCGCAAGAAGAGCTCATCTGCTCCACCAGAAACCTCCTCCTCCTCCTCGTCTCGGAAGCCCGTCTCCTTCGGCAAATGGGAGGAAATCACGGAAGAAGATGGATAGTAAGTCCTGCTTTATCCCCCCTGGGAGCCAGGGACAGCTAGATTTGGGAGGGCATGACACCAATAATCTCAGTATCCAAATTACACTGCCATATATATTTGTTTTCTGAGGTTTTCGCGGGTGTTAGTATGTGGGTCTTTGGTTATTCGGGTTTTCTCCCGCGTAAAATTGGAGGGGTCTCGGTAACGTTTCGGCGAGGTCTCACTCACCATCTTCAGGCCGGGTCCTGAAGTTTTAAGTTTTGGACTTAAAGCATGGTCGGGGGTGTATGGAGTGCTGGCTTTGTTTCAGTAAGTGGAATGATTGGTTGTGCGGTTGTATCATGATTGGTAGATTGGTGCTGATTGGTGCTGGCTGTGTGTCCGTTGTTGTTTCGTGTTGTAACGGCCTGGGTGGTGGGTGAGGCTTGTTTGTTGACTAGGGCTGGTTTCCAGGCGCTTTAAGGTCAGGACCCAGCCTGAAGATGGTGAGTGAGACCTCGCCGAAACGTTGCCAAGACACCTCCAATTTTACGTGGGAGAAAAGCCGAATAAACCAAAGACAGACAGACAGACACACACACACACACACACACACACACACACACACATATATATATATATATATGTTATATTTATGCTGATAAATAAATAAAGGGAGACTAGTATAGATCTATTTCAAGCTATTTAGCTCTCATCAGCTAGCCATACCCAAGTTTGGGGATCGAACCAGGGGTTGTGACTTTAAGTATATATATGTATGTGTGTGTGTGTGTGTATATATATATATATATATATATATATATATATATATATATATATATATATATATATATATATATATATATATATGCATACATACATACATACATATATATACACACATACACACACACACATACATACATACATATATATTTGTGGTTCCTGGTTAATAGTTACAATATGAACCAAGGTGGCTGAAGATATTATTGTCTCTGCAAGGAACCTGCTTAGTCGGTGTTCACAGGGGGAAGGGACCATGCATTTGGGTCATCTTCATTTGCAATACCGTCCTGCCTAAGGCAGGATGCTGTAAGAGGGGATGGGTGGCTTAGAAAGAGGAGAGGAGAGTAGAAGGGGAGTGGCGGGAAGAGGGGAAGGGGAGGAATGGAATTGAAAGAGAGAGAGATAGAAATGAGATAGATGATAGAGATAGACCAGGGGTGAAATCCAGCAGGTTCTGACGGGTTCTGGTCTGGTGACGTAGAGGTGGAGCTCTCGCTCACAATCCAGAGTTCAATCCTAGGTAGAGGCAGACATTTCTCTGGGCACGCTGAGAATATATCTGCTGGGGAGGAAAACCCCACATTGGCGACAGGAAGGGCAATAAACACTCCAGCTCCTTTCAGTTTCCCAGACTCCACCCCGCGAGGAATTATGGGGTCATTAAAAGAAGATGACTTGAGTGAAAAGATATCCATATACAACTTCGAATCGGAGCGAGTTTTAGTTCCAAATAGCTTTTGTTCAACAAATTTCTTCTTTTCCTTTAGCGAGAAGGTCGACCTGGAGCTCCCAAGTAAGGAGATCAACAGCGGCCCAGTTGTGGAAATCCCCGACGACGCCAAAGTCATCTTCAAAGAAAAAACCGTCACTTCCCTCGGCGACGCAACGGAAGAGAAGCCGGTTTTCAGAAAGCGGAAATTTGAAAACGGGAAATCGCGAAACATTCGACAGAGGCTGAGCGATCACTAACATCCTGGCTGCGTTGTCAAAAATAAAAATAAAAACACTTTTGAGGACAGGAAAAACAAAAGGACGCTGGGAAAAGTTGGACTGTTTTAAACAATCCCTTCGCAAGACATGAGTGTAAAAGCAATTTTTAGAGCTCATCGTTTTTCAAACCATGTCTTGGGTGTAAAATGTACAGAATATTTCTTCCCCCTCCACCTCCCTTCTCCCCCCCCAACAAGTGATGTCATTTTAGTTTGCTGGATTTCTTTTTTCCCACCCCCTTTGTGAAGTTTGTGTAAATATAATATTTTTTAAAAGCGGGTCAAAGGCGGTTCAGCGTAGCTTACAAAACGAGCATATTGTCCCGAATCCTTTTCCAAGAAAAAAATAAACGCAGTAAATTGCTTAACAACGTCTTTGTAAGTTTTAGCAGCGAAGGCTGGGTGGCGAGGAGACTATATGTAAAATGCCACGGCTGTGAGGCGCGAAGTATCACACATAAGTTCCAGTTCAGAAGATTTTAACTCTCAACCCTAGAAACAAAAATCTAGTCAACTAATAATGGCCAGCGCTAAAATGATGCCAGATAAGAGTTAACAGAATTCAAAATGTTTTCAAGTCCAGCCAAGATGGCTGGACTTGAAAACATTTGTGGAGACGTAACGATTCTAGGCTGCGTTCTCCCTTGACTCCACCACCACCAGGTACTTCCTGCTCTTCTACAATGCCAGGTGAATTCTAAAACTCTAGTGTTAGAGGTCTGTGTCTGAAGATTCTCCGTCATCCAGGTCATGGTTGTCCCAAAAGTGCTTTTTTCAAGAGGCAACTTGGATTTTCTGGTTTTTCTTTGAAGATGTTTCGCTTCTCATCCAAGAAGCCTCTTCGGCTCTGACTGGATGGTGGGGAAGGGAAGGATTGATGCTCCTTGCAGACAGCTGGTCATTTGCATCCTTTTAGAGAGTCTTTGAGGCCACTTGGAGGTTTATCTGTGTCCTCAAGGTCACCTGAGTGGTGCAAATTGGGTGTATGGAGCCTTAAAGCTGCTGAAAGGACCGTGTTGTAGGCTGGAGGTAGATAATGTTGTATTCTTCCCCCTCTGTTGAGGGAAAGCTGTTCACTTTGACATAGACGGCCCCTCTGAGTCCTTTTTCAAACCAGTGGTCCTCTCTGCCCAAAATGTGGACTTTGTTATCTTCAAAAGGGCGGCCTTTGGCTTTCAAACGCAGATGGACCTCTGAATCTAGTCCTGATGGCTTTGTTCTCCTATGTTGCGCCATGCGTGTGGGAAGTGGCTGTTTTGTTTCCCCAATGTACAGATCTGCCCAGGGCTCACTGCATCGTACTGCCTATATACCACATTGCTCACTTTACGTCTGGGTGTTTTATCCTTGGGCAAGTGGAGAAGCTTCTGCCTTAGTGTCGTATTCTTGGGTTTGAAGTGTTCGCGTATGCAATGTTGACTGAAGATCCTCCTGAGCCTTTCCGATATTCCTGCAATGTAGGGAATGTTAGTGGTTTGGTTGATCCTGGTTATTCTCCGGTTCCGTATGTGTGAATTTCACCTACAGGGTCATTTGCAGATGTGCCCAGAACAGTGGAGGGAAAAAAAGCCAGTAGACCAACCACACGTTCCCAGCTGAGGTCAAATAAATTGAAATTCTGCCGCCTTATTTCAGCTCTCAAGCAACAAGGTTTATCAGTGCAATTAAAACATTTAATAACAAAATTATATTCCCGGCCAATCTTTGGTTTTCCATTTCTTTTGTGCTTTCAGGGGTATTTGAAAATAGGTGAGCGGGTGTTCCTTTTAGAATATCCGTAACAGAAGAACCCCCAAAATGCAATGAAAGGGCCTCCCCGCACATGCGCCCCGCCCAGGGTGAAACTTACCTTCACTACCGGTTCGCAAATGTGAGCCCACACACCACCTCCACACATGCACAGGACCTTCCGCGCATGCACACCGTAAAAAACGGGACGTGGTGACATCGAGGCAGGTGGGCGGAGCCTCTTGCCGCCACCGCTACCAGTTCGGCCGAACCGGATAGTACCGGCTGAATTCCACCACTGGCCCTGCACATGGACGGCAGAGACTAGGAAGATTGACTGCCTGGCGGGAGGCACATGCCCTTCCGTGGTGGAGCCAGGTTGGGGCGATGGCTGGCGTGCCCGCAGAGAGGGCTCTTGTGTGCCCCCTATGGCCCGTGTCCCATAGGTTCGCCATCACGGGTATATACAATAAAACTGGGTGACCGTTTTCAAGAGTGCATTGGACGTTCTTCCCAAAGGTATGTTCTCCTTCACTGGAACATAACGTAGCATTCATTATACAACTGTTAACTAACGAAGTTTTCAGAGGTACCCAGCCATGGGTAACAAACAGCTTAAAGCCCGTTAAAAATTAACCTTTAGTTTTGTTGTAGTTGGTGTCTAGCAACACTCGGATATATTCAAATAACTCTCTTGACATAAACCAGTTTTCTTTTAGTTGCTATTCCAGGGTCTGAATTTTACACAGGGATCCAAGAAATACTTGGAATAGAAGAACAGGAAGAAGGAGGAGGAGGAGGAGAAGAAAAGAAGAAGAAGAAGAAGAAGAAATAATAATAATAATAATAATATTTGTGGTTTGTCTCCCATCAGAAAATAATACCTTCTCTAATTCCTATTCCAGGGTCTGAATTTTGCACAGGGATCCAAGAAATACTTGGAATAGAAGAACAGGAAGAAGGAGAAAGAGGAGAAGAAGAAGAAGAAGAAGAAGGAAAAAAGAAGAAGAAGAAGAAGGGAAGGGGAAGGAAGGAAAGCAACTATTGAATGAAAACCAAGAGATAAGTAAGAAACATGGATAATGTTGTATGAAAAAAGTACTTTTAATTATTTTACCATTTTGATGATGCAATGGGCCTCGCTCGCTGCCTTGAAAAATATTTGCAGAGTTGAGACGTCAGAATTCCCAAACTATCTTTCAAAGAAGGAAATTCTCTGGGGCCAGGCAGGATTCAGCCCTGCGTGATTCTACCAGAAGATCCATTCTACTGAATTTTATAGACTGCCTTTAAAAATGTTTTAAGAGTGAGAGTGCTATAATAATTAGGATCCCTTTATTTAACTTTCACACCAAGCGTAATTAATAGGATGTTACTGCAAAGGGACGCGGTGGCTCAGTGGATAAGACGCTGAGCTTGCCAATCAGAAAGGTCGGCAGTTCGGAGGTTCGAATCCCTAGCGCCGCGTAAGGGAGTGAGCTCCCGTGACTTGTCCCAGCTTCTGCCAACCTAGAAGTTCGAAAGCATGTAAAAGTGCAAGTAGAAAAATAGGGACCACCTTTGGTGGGAAGGGAACAGCGTTCCATGCTCCTTCGGCATTGAGTCATGCTGGCCACATGATCACGGGGACATATTCAGACAGCGCTGGCTCTTCAGCTTTGAAACAGATGAGCACTGCCCCCTAGAGTCGGGAACGACTAGCACATATGTACGAGGGGAACCTTTACTGCTTTAAAAAATAATAATAATAATAATAATAATAATAATAATAATAATAATAATACGTGTTTCTCATTGCAGACCCAGGAAACCTAAACTTCTATATGGTATCTATCTATCAGGAAACAGACTTTTTATTAGCCTAATCAATTTGATTAAAAGACAGGCGCTTTCACGCCTTTTAATAAAATGGGTTACTGTCTGAAAAAGTACTACCAAACTCCTCCTGATTTACTGATAAAAATAATGGCATGGGAACGACACATGGCAATAAATTTTAACAGGAATCAAAAATATTTTATTTCTATCCAGCTTTCCTCTTGAATCAAAGCACCGTGTGGATCCTGAAGCAGAATGCCAAATAAAGCCCAAGAGGTAAGCGAAAAAATATTTTAATTTGTCAGAATCCTTCTTTGGAATCCAACCCGTCTAAATATTTTAAGTATGTGACCAGCATTCTGGACGCCACTGTTTTGAGCTGAATTTGTGACTGGCAAATGGTGGAGTGGTACCATCAAAACAAGTTTGCATTCATGTAAATCTTCAAGGTTTCTCACCCAGATTTTTCACTAACCCTTTCAGAAAATATTAAGAAATACTGTGGGTTTTCTAAGAAATAAAAACATTATAAAATGTGTGGGGGGTTGGTTTTTTTACTATTGTTACTGTCCCTGTTCCTTATATGGAGAAGCTCTAATAGTAAATAAAAACCAAAAACACATTTCTTAGTATTTTTTAATTATTCTAGTGCTATAAAACTTATACAATGCATTCTATTGTTGGTATACATGGTGTTTATACAGTGTAAGTTAAAGATTATCAACACTAATCCTTAGGCCATTAAGAGAGGGAAGGGGAAGGAAGGGACAGGAAAGGAAGGATGATTGAGATAGAAGGAAGGGAAGGAAGGAAGAAAAGTTGAGGAAGGGAAATCAATGCTAAGTAAAATTTAAATGTTAATGAGCTTAAGATTTTACAAATACTTCGGTGCAACTTGCAGCTGTTATTTTAATGTTATGTTTAGATTCTGGATACTTTTTTAAAAAAAAATAATGAGGTAAGGAGAAAAGAAAGCAATTCATCTAAATCCGTGTTTTTTCCAAACTCTGCGACTTTAAGATGCGTGGGTTTCCACTCCCAGAAATCCCCAGCCAGCATGGTGGCTAGGAGAATCCTGGGAGTTGAAGTCCACGCCTCTTAAAAGTCCCCAAGTTTGAAAAACATGGATTTGGAATGATTAAAAAGTAGGGAGTGGTTTTTGATTCTTAATACAGCTGCCTTTATGGTAGGCTTATCTGTACAAAATTGCGTATTTGTGGGCTTGTCTGTTAAAGTTAGGCTTGGTAGACTGTGTGGTAGCCTTGAAAAAGTTATAAAAGTTATATATTGGCGTGAATGACTGGAGACATGAGAAAGTTCAAGGAGAATCTGATTTATAGAGGAATTCTTTCTTTGCCTCTGTCCTTTACTTGGTCACAACGAAACCCCCACCTTAGAAAAAGCCTAAACACGTCATTCGAGCCAGAGGAGGTATTCGGCCAGTTCGGACCAGTTTGGGCAAACTGGTAGCGGAAATTTTGAGTAGTTCAGAGAACGGACAAATACCACCTCTGGTTGGGCCCACCCAGAGGTGCATTCCTACCGGTTCGGACTGGTTCGGCCGAAGTAACTCAGCCAGCCATGCCCCCAAACCGGTTCTATCAGCAGTGCTCTAGACGCCACCATTTTTTATCCTACTGCACATACGCGCATAGCGTACATCAAGCACGTGCACGCCCGAAGCGCATTCCTGAGCAAAGCGGCAATAGAAGCGGGAACGCACCCCTGGACCCACCCTCCCGCCCCTGTCGTTCCCTGTCCTGTAGTCCTTTGTTTTTTAGCTCACCTGATTCGTGTGAAAGAGCAGATTGCCACACTTCAGCGGAGCTAAACAACATCTTAGCTCACCGGCGCTGACACCGATGGCAGTCTCTGAGTGCTGAGTGCACACGCGAAGCACTCTCTCATAGAACCGCTAGGAAAAGATTTGGAATCCCACCACTGATTCCAGCCTCTAAGACGATGGGGTTTGGGGAATAATGGAACTCCAACTTGGATTCTGACACCCTTTTGACGCCATCAAGTGCCTGACCATGTTCTACGGATGTGTCATATCAATTACTAGGATGCCGTCATCAATCTTCAGTCCCTCAGAGATCTTGGCAAGCAACTGAGCTTTGAGTGGCCAATGGTGGCCTATGAACTGGGATTCACCAGGGCTGAAATTAGCCAGATCCATGCCCTCACCCCAGAGAAGAGGAGGCAGGCTCAGAAGATGCTCGAACACTGGTAAGATAATCCTGACAAAGTACAAAACAAATCCAAAGTTGGAGCAGAGTTCTTTTCAGGTGGGGAGGGGGAGTAGAATGTCTAAACTCCCAGTTTGCAGGCCGGATAACTCCTGCGGTGACCAGGTCCACACCTGGTCTAGTGAAGGGGCAGCATCAGACTGTCTTAATATAAGGCACCTGGCAGTTGGAACAGAGTTCTTTTCAGGTGGGGAGGGGGAGTAGTGTCTAACTCCTTAGCATCAGAGCATGTTAATGTAATACTGTATAAGAAATACTAATGATCGGATGGTCAATTTGAAAAATCCTTTGTTAACGAGCACCTAGAAGCTAAGAGGAACATATGTGCCAAATTTCAAGTTTGTAGATTTTACGGTTCTGGAGATTTCATGACGAATGTATGGTATTTGCCATAGGTAGGTAGGTAGGTAGGTAGGTAGGTAGGTAGGTAGGTAGATGATAGGTAGGTAGATAGATAGATAGATAGATAGATAGATAGATAGATAGATAGATAGATAGATATAGATAGCTGTAGATAGATAGATAGATAGATAGATAGATAGATAGATAGATAGAGATAGCTGTAGATATAGATAGATAGATAGATAGATAGATAGATAGATAGATAGATAGATAGATAGATAGATAGATAGATATGATAGATAGATAATAGAGATATATATAAATAGATAGATAGATAGATAGATAGATATAGCTGTAGATTAGATAGATAGAGATAGATGATAGATAGATAGATAGATAGATAGATAGATAGATAGATAGATAGATAGAGAGATAGATATAGATAGATAATAGAGATATAGATATAGAGATATAGAGATATAGAGATATAGAGAGATAGATAGATAGATAGATAGATAGATAGATAGATAGATAGATAGATAGATAGATAGATAGATAGATACATGATAGAAGATGAGAACTTGAAATGGCAAAAGGCCCAAAGACTTGATGAGAAGAACAAGTCTTCAAACATTTGAATGATTGGGCGTGTGCTTCCTTCTGCAAATTATTCTGAACCTGTTTTCCACCCCTATCCAGGTACGAACGATCGTGGGACAAACCGAACAAGACAAAAATGCTTCAAGAGGCTTTGGAAAAATCCGGAAGGCAGGATTTGGCCGAGAAGCTCCGTTGCCTTCACTGGGGCCACCAGAAGTTGAGCGATAAGGTGGAGCTGCCCTCAGCGTTCCCCTTCCTCATCACCGTGTATAAGACGACGAACAACAAGGAGCGGCTCAAGAAAATTAACCAGCTTACTCATAAGTAAATCCAGAGGCTCCCAATCCTCACAGCAAGAGTCGAGCCGGGCTCAGCAGGACTCTTTAAAAAAAAAAAAAGAAGTTAAGAATAGGAAAGAGTAAACATGAACAAGATTGCAACGGGAAAAAAATCCGTTTTCTACGCCATTGTCCGGACTTTTCGGTACAATCCACTACGGTTTGATTTCTCAAATTTTAAAATTTGAATGCAGGAGGCCTGAAATGATTTTGAAAAAACAACAGCGAAGTAATCTATCTATCTATCTATCTATCTATCTATCTATCTATCTATCTATCTATCTATCTATCTATCTATCTCCCCCCCCCTCTCTCTCCCTCCCTCGCTCCCTCCCTCTCTCTCTCTCTGTCTGTGTGTGTGTGTTCCAGCATAACTCTGGAACGCCTTGAGCATCAACAGTCTTCCTAAACTATTGATTTTGTTCTTATTTCACTTGTTGGTAAATCTATTTGTCCTCTTTGATAAACCAGTCGGAACTAAACACAAATGAAATTGCTTCTTTGTGAAGTTGGGTGCACATTTTGCTTTGATTTGATTTGATTTGATTAAACTTGTATGCTGCCCTATTCCCCGAGGGGACTCAGGGCGGCTAACAAACCAAATAGGGAAAAGGGGGAGTACAAAAAACAAAGAAGACAAAACAAATACAGAAAACAATTTAAAAACACATCAACAGCCGCAACAATTCGAGTGGGGCTGGGAACACATCAGCCCCAGGCCTGCTGGAACAGCCAGGTTTTAACGGCTTTGCGGAAAGCTTGAAGGGTGGTGAGGGTCAGAATCTCCACGGAGAATCTCCACGGAGAGCCACATAGAGCAGAGGGCAGGGGTGGGGGAGCAGATTATTTGAAAAATGCTCGCAAAATCAGAGGCCGTGTTAACCAGATATGAAATTAAACAAAGAGATTAGCGTTTCTTAGATAGTTCTCTTTAATTTTTTTACCAACACAAGAAACCTTTTTTTTTTAAAAAAAAAAAGTTCGCTCCATCAGTTCAGGAGCCTGCCGACAGAGATTTCAAATTATTTTCCAACTGTTCAGCCAGAAGTTTCATCTGTGAAGCCTCCAACAGGCTGCTGATTAAATCATCCAGATGTTCCTTGCCGTTTAAAAATCCCTACCAAAAAAAAAGCAAACATTTGAAGGAGTTACTGTGGATGGAGACAGTCAAAGTAAGCTTTCTTTATCTGGACAGATATGGACAGCACTACACTCCAAAAATATAGTTGCTAAGAGGGCTATGAAATGATTCCGAAGTACTTCAGATCTTACGTTGTACGTCTGTTATTAAGTATGCAATTAATTCTTTTTTCTAATTTCTCGTTAGAAGAATTGAGATGTTTACAGTGGCCTTCCATTTTCTGTGAAGTTACAAGTCCTCTCCCCTCCAAACCCAAGACCTGATGGGGTGGGAAGAATGATTTGCATTTATATATTTTTTGTGCTGCTAGAACATTAACTGGCCACTAGAAGGCAGACAACAGCTGCAAAAATCAGTCATTGGCTGCCTCCTGGTGGTCAATTCTTAGCATAACACTTCAGCTCACAAGATAATACTTTTCTGTTATTCACAGAGTAGCCTTCTTTATTTTCAGGCTTCTGCACTTTAGAGTCAAAATAACTAGAAGACCTCCAAGGTCCTTTCCAACATTGTTATTCTGGTTATCAGTGGCTCGTGCAAATATCTGCCAGTGGAATTAACAATTCTGGGTTGGAGGGCGGGTCTTGACGTCGCAACGACACAACATGAAATCTTGGGGCTCCAGGATTGCCGTCGATATCTCTGTTCCTGGACGGTCCTTTTGGACCTAAACTGTTCTGAAGGAACAGTGATAGAAAAGAGCATGTCCTGCTGATCTCAGGGGCATCGCAAAGCCCCTGATTGATCCAGGAGAAAGCTCTTTTTGCCAGCTACAAGAGAAGCAGCCAAAACGGCTGCAGAAGGTTGGGACAAGCCTCTGAAGCAGAAGCAGTACAGGAGTGCATCGATATGGTGAGAATTTTTTTTTATTATTAGAGAATGGAAAACCCAAAAGAATTGGAATTTAAAATAAAATTGAAGACAGAAGAAAATAAGCGGCGAATTAACGCTGGTTTAAGACTATCGTTTTATCTTTTCTACCTTAACTTTGTTTTTGTTTTTTTATGGATGGACTTTTTACAAATGCCTCTTACTTTTAAACTGGACTGGTCCCTTTTTTTCCTTCTTCCTCTATACTTTTTCCATTTTTTTGTACTCATGGATTAAAAGCTTCTCGTAAGGCTTGGATGGAGCATAATTTTTTTAAATTTTTTTTTACCCCTCTCGGAATTTGGTATTTACAGAGAGAGGCAGAAACAGATGGAAAAGAGGTGTTCCTTTGAATGAAAGAGAAAGCTTTGATTTGAAAAACTCCACTGAACTTGTTTGAAACCTAAAAAGCCTCCGATGTTCTGGCAGTGTTTATAACCTGGAAAATGGCACAAGGTGAGACGAAAAGGCACTAACTTTGCAAAGAATTTTCTTAGAAATTCAAAAAGTTTTAATAATTACAGAGAGACTTGAAATTATAGATCAAAATATAGAAAGTACGGGGACAGTGATGAAGTTTGAGGACAGAGCTGAAAAAATAACAGAGACATATGAAAGTGATAAGAAAATTGTTGACACTGACAGCAAACTGAGAGTGGAGGGAAATGACAAGTGTGAAATACGGAAAGGAGAAATCAATGAACCAGAATTTTAGTCCAGATGTCAGAAAATAGATGAAGAAAGGAGAAAAAATTTGGCAGAAATAATGAGAGTAATCTCGGCAGAAGCACTAATGATAACAAAAGTTAAGCTGATAAAAGGAGCTGATAGAAGGTTTCGAATCCTTATAAGACATGCAATGAACAAGTTCTTAGGAGAAGTTCACATAAGACTTATCAAGAAAACACTTAGAATACAGACTTTACAAATGGCAAGAGATATTGGACTACACTATTTCTGGAAGGATACAGGATGATGAAATGAAATGTCACAATACATTTTAGTTAAATGTAGTTAAATTTTGAGTGCTATGTGCAACATAATAATAGCTATAGTCAAATAAATGATTAATAATGATAACAAAGCATTTATATATACTAGATTGGTAATATGAAATTTTATATAATACTGTAAGTGAGGATTATGGAGATGATATTGAAAAGCCTTTTTATAAAAGATAAACAATTTTATATAGAATAGAATATAAAGATGTAATACCATTGGATGATTTCAGGATGATGTAATAAAATGTCATAATGTAAATTTTCTTTAACTTTAATGTGCCTTATGTTGAAAGGATGTAATAATAGCTAGGCTTAATGGATGTTTAATAATTATAACAATTTGTATACATGTATATTAGATTGATGATACTAATAATGGAGGAAAAACATGGAATTGAAAATTATTAGAGAATGTTATCAATGCTAAAATAATAGAATGGCTTAGAATAGGAGGAAACATAATAACAATGTATATAAAGCTATCTTGATTGTCGATAGGTGAATTTTGTTAAAATTCAATTGATGTCTATGGAAAGGACCTTGTAACCAATCAACACACTGTGTGTAGTTGAAGAGACTTTTATGTTATATGTGTTGTGTGTGACAGGCCTGCAATTATATTCCTTTTAGAATTTTGGTCTGCCGCACTTTCTCTTATTTCATTATGCTGTTTCATTAGTATAGTTGATGGGAGGGGGGAATAGAAAGGAGTAGGATTGTGGAATGTGTTATTTTCATTCTTTACTAGAAGCCAAGGTCATCTTTTGTCTCTGCACTTTTACACCTGACCAGAAACAGCTGGGTGGAGACGCCAGCGTGGAAGAAGAAGATTGAACCATGTGATGGATTGTGGATGTGAGGACAAGATCATGAACTTTTAACTGGGTGGGATTCTGATGTCATTTCCAGAATTGGGATTAACACAGATGTGCTAAGATGTCTGATTTATTAAATTGGAACTTTAAGGATCGTTTCGCCTTGGACTCTGATTTAATTCTACATGATACTTGGAATGCTGACAGTGTGTTTGTGTTTTGTCTGAAAATAAAAATTTTATTTAAAAAAAAAACAATTCTGGGTTAAATTAAGGCCATGTTTAAAAGCACCCACCAAATCCGAAAAAAAGGGGTGATATATTTACATTTAACCCTTTGGTACATAATCACTGCACCTCGGAGGAACCACAGCTGCTCCTGGTTTCCGGGGAAAAATTCTGCCCACCTATTTTTGAATAAATACCTTGATATCGCGGACCTCATAGGAAATCCTATGGTCAGTCACCCGATCTTGGTTGAAGTTGTACGTGCGTATCCTCTCCGATTGGGATCTTGACCCTAACTGGGAAAAGAGGACAGAGGTAGTCCTCGACTTACGACCATAACTGAGCCCAAAACCCCGGCTGCTAAGTGAGACAGTTGTTAACAGACAATTATTAGATGACTCTTTTTATGTAACGTGTTCCACCACGCGCTTTGCAACTTTTAATTTCTCGTAAGAAACCTTAATATTTCAGCACACGGTTGCAAGGAATCCCAATCTGGAATGGTTTTTCATCTGTCTTGTGACAAGGAAAAAGAACACACAAACCAGTTTGGGCATTTGCTATTGTGACTCGGAAATGGGACAGGATCAGGAATGCACAGCCCAGTCCTTGGGTGCGTTGTGGCCCACCAGGGGCCAGTGGAGCTGACAACAGATGTGGACAGTGAGGAGGTTGGGGAGGAACGTGGGCCAGTCCTGGAGTCTGGAAAGGCTCTGACAAGGGCTCTGTGTCGGAGGCAGAGAGGGGCCCAGGGCCGTCCAACAGTTATCAGCTGCCTTCGGAGTCAGACATCAGTGAGGCAGAAGAACAGCTGGAGCCTGTTCCCAGTGTGCGGATGCGCAGAGTTGCCAGACGAAGGGAACAGCTAAAGAACTGGGGTTGACTTGGGAGGAAGGCCACAGGTGGACAGTGAATGGCCCCTCCCAGAGGAAATAAAAGAGGAGCGAAAGGGGAGTGGAGTTTGCAGGAGACAATTACTTCGCTTCATTGGTTCGTGACTCTCCGAGACTCCTGGCCAAGTTCTGCAGAGATCGGCCTGGCAGCTCTCCAAGCCAGATAAGGTCTGTGACTGTAAATCCTCCCTTGAAAGACTTGGCCGGCTGTGAATGAGCAGAATTCACAGTCAATTAATGAAAGGGGTTTTTTGTTGGGACAAGGAGTTTGCTTCATGCTCTCGGGAAGCCTTGATCACAACAGGGTGTGCTTCTTGTTTGGACATTCTCACAAGACTGATACGGGCCGTACAAAGTCATGTACTCTCCGAAGGAAGGCTCTCTTTATCTCCCACTTCTATGGAGTCAAATGAGTCTCTTCATCTGAGCGTGGGCACTGATGGCGTTACCTAGTTTGGTAGGGAGACGTCTGCAAGAGAACTACCAAGCTCAGAGAGTACCATCACATTCCTCCTTATCCTCCTCCTCCACTCTGCAAACCTCACTCCCTTTTAGCACTGATCGCCAGGCCTGCATTTATATTCCTTTTAGAATTTTGGCCTGCCACACTTTCTCTTATTTCATTATGCTGTTTCTTTAAGTATAGTCAATGGGAGGTGGGAATAGACAGGAGTGAGATTGTGGAGTGTATTGTTTTCATTCTTTACTAGAAGCCAAGGTCATCCTTTGTCTCCGGGCTTTCACAGCTGACCGGAATCAGCTGGGTGTGGATGCCAGCGTGGAAGAAGAAGATTGGACCATGTGATGGATTGTGGTTGTGGGGGACAAGATCATGAACTTTTAACTGGGTGGGATTCTGATGTCATTTCCAGTATTGGGATTTCATAACGCAGATGTGCCTAAGATGTCTGTCTTATTAAATTGGAACAAAAAGGATCGTTTTGCCTTGGACTCTGATTTAATTCTGCATGACACTTGGAACGCTGACACTGATGATGTTACCTAGTTGGGTTGTGAAACGTCTGCAACTAAGCCACTCAGCTCGGAGACCCCCCCAAGGACTCCATGGTTCAATCTTGAGCTACAAATACTCCCTTTTATGACGTCTTAATCCCTCACACTGATTGAGAGCCATCCTGTTGGATCTTACCTGCAGCTTCCTCGTACTCTGCTGTTCGTTTATGTCCTTCACGACAGTCTGGAGGTAGAGTTTCTCTTTCAGTGTCTGCAATGCCGTTTCCTTATTCGCGAGCTGAGATCGGTCCTGCTGGCATTCAACGATGATCCCTCCGGAGAGAAGAGAAGGATACGGTAAGACACCCATAAAGACGGAATATCGGTGGAGTTATACAAATATAACAAAATAATATTGGAAGAGCTAGGAATGGAAATGTTTAACGAAGTTTTAGGAAAAGCCAAGATGCCCGAATCATGGACAGAATTGAATTGAATTGAATTTATTATATTTCTATGCCGCCCTTTTCCCAGAAGGGACTCAGGGCGGCTCACAACCCAAGTCGGGGGGGGGGGGGGATACAAATAGGGAAAAAAAGACATGGACAAACAATACCACAATTTAAAAACAATCAACAGCCACACCATTCGAGCGGGGACAAGAACTCATCAGCCCCAGGCCTGTCGGAACAGCCAGGTTTTAAGGGCTTTGCGGAAAGCCTGGAGGGTGGTGAGGGTCTGAATCTCCACGGGGAGCTCGTTCCAAAGGGCCGGAGCAGCCACAGAGAAGGCCCTCCTCCGGGTGGTCGCCAATCAGCATTGGCCAGTGGATGGAATTCGGAGGAGGCCTAATCTGTGGGATCTAATCGGTCTGTTGGAGGTAATTGGAGGTAATTGGCAGCAGGCGGTCTCTCAAGCAATAATATCACTCAGAAGCAATAATATCACTAATCCCAAAAGAAGAAACCAGCCTACAAGAAGTTCAAAATTACAGGCCAATTCCATTACTAAACTCCGATTATAAAATATTTGCAGCAATTATGGCACTAGGAATTAAACAGGTTTTAAATGAACGAATACATCCAGACCAAAATGAATTTTTACCCCACAGACACATTAAAAGTAATACGAGAGTCATCCTAGACATAATAGAGTATTACGAGGCGCATCCAGAAAAACAAATGGTACTGGTTTTCCTCGATGCACAAAAAGCATTTGACAATGTAATCTGGAAATTTATAATACTATTGGATGAGATTAAATTCGGAGAAAAATTTATAAAATGATAGAAGGATTGTATAACAGCCAAAGTTCTGATGAATGGAGATCTAATAGAGAAGATTGAAATAAAAAAAGGAGTCAGACAGGGACGCCCCCTCTCTCCTTTGCTGTTTATATTAACTTTGGAAACTTTAATAAATGAAATTCGGAAGGACCAGGGAATAAAAGGTCTAAGACTCAAAAATGAAGAATATAAGGTTTCATTTTATTTATATGCCGCCCTATTCCCAGCAGGACTCAAGACCCAAGGCTATGCCAATGACTTAGTATTTGTTCTAGAGGATCCATTAGAATCCAGCCTGAAATTAATTCAAAAATTAGAAGAATATGGCGAAGTGGCAGGACTAAAGATCAATAGAGAGAAAACAAAAATGATAACCAAGAACATGACAAAAAAGCAAGAAGAGGAACTGGAAATTGCAACCAGGATGAAAATAACTAAGAAAGTGAAATACTTGGGGATCTGGGTGTCGGCAAAACGTTCCACAATTAAAGACGATAATTATAATAAATTAGTGATGCAAATAAAGAAAGATTTAGAAAATTGGAAAAATATTCAGTTATCACTCATGGGACATATAGCGACAATTAAAATGAATATTTTACCAAGAATCTTATTCCTGTTGTAAGCCGCACCTATTAATCCAGGTAAAAAATTATTTCAAGAATTAAACAAAATAACTGCTAGGTTCATTTGGCAGGGATGAAAAGCGAGGATTAAACTAAAGTCAATGCAAGACAGCAAGGAGAGGGGAGGCTTAGCATTACCAAATTGGGATTTATACCCATCAGCAGTAACAATAACATGGGTGAAGGATTGAAGGATTGACCTTAGAAGGGCATGATTTGCAAGGAGGCTGGCATACGTTCCTATGGGATGATAAAAATAAAACGCACAAATACTTTCAAAATCATTTAATCAGAAGAGCGTTATTGCAAAAATGGCTCAAAATAAATAAAAAAATCCACTATGTGAAAATCCTGAATTGGCTATCACCGACAGAAAGGATGACTCTCCCAAATTTTATAGATTTGAACAAAATGCTAAAATACAGAGACTTAATTGATAGCCAGGGAAATTTAAAAACAATTGAAGAATTGGCAGAACAGAACATGAAAGTTGACCGGCTAACTTACCTCCAAATCAAAACTAAATACAATAATGATACTAAATTATATGACATCGAAACAGAACCACACGAATTGGATAAAATTATTCAAAGCCCAGATAGAAAGATGATAGGGAGAATATATAAATTCCTCCTGAAGTATGAAATGGAAGAGGAAATTGCGAAAGAACAAATGATAAGCCAAAGTTCTGCGCCCATTTTATCATTTGTTCTTTCACAAGGAGGAGGAGGAGGAGGAGGAGTGGGAGTGAGGGTCAGTATCAGGGCAACCTGAGAGCTCCAAGGGGGGGGAAGAGGGAATGGAGCTGGCAGAGAGAGAGAGAGCGACAAAGGCGGATTCTGGGCCATCTGTCAGCCCTCAAATGGAGAGTCAAGAGCCCCCAGGTCTGGAGGTGGCTGATGAGGAAGAGGAGGAACAGCTGGTCCAGTGCCTGATGTGAGGATGCACAGAAGGCAGAGAGGAGAGGAGAGCAGTGGAAATCTATGGGCTGGTCCTTGGGACAGAAGAGCCACCGCTGCTAGTGAAGCCCCACCCTAGCTCTGGGAATAAAAGGCAGGGGGTGGAGATGAATAGATGTGGCAGAGGAGAGGAGAGCAGTGGAAATCTATGGGCCGGTCCTTGGGCCGGGAGAGCCACCGCTGCTAGCGAAGCCCCACCCAAGCTCTGGGGACCAAAGGCAGGGGGCGGAGATGAATAGGTGGGGCAGACAACTTCTCATCTCCTGGATGGACAGCCTTGTTAGCCTGCAATGAGAGAGAAACTTTTTCCCGGGGCTCCTATTAAAGAAAGCATTGCTTCAACTACAGAGGGTTGGACGTATTTGGGGGGCTGGGTCAGAACAAGCGAATCTTGAGGTCTAAGAGGAAGAAAAGGTCACCTATTACAGTATTAGAAGCTGGAACATTGATATTAGATTAATATTTACACATATTTACATGAATAAGGAAGTGATGATTAAAAAGCAAAATGGCGCCGTACCTGTAGGGAGGTGTACAACTCGAACAGCGCTGTCTGTTTTGTTGACGTGCTGTCCCCCGGCGCCCTTGGCTCGAAATGTGTCAATCCGTAAATCGCTGGGGTTGATTTTTATCTCTACCTGGAGAAAGAGGAGTCCCAGGTGTCATTTTATGGGGAGCAGGATGGATGGATGGATAGGAGAGAGGGAGGGAGGGAGGGAGGGAGGAAGGACAAGAGATGAGACAAGACAAGACAGTAAGACAGATACAGAAAAGGAGAGATGGGAGAAAAAGAGGAAGGAAGGATAAAGGAAGGGAGGGGAAAAGAAGTTCCATGGTATACATGGAATTCCTCCTACTAAAAGATGGAAACATTTGAAGCATCTTGCAAGACGGAATCACATCTATGGAAATAATTGATTTGCTGCTAACTTACATGTGACATTCAATAAGAGAGAGTGAGAGAGAGAGAGACAGACAGACAGACAAAGAAAGAAAGAAAAATAGAGAAAGAGTAATAGACAGAAAGAAAAAGAAACAGAGAGACAGAGAGACAAAGGGACAAAAAGAGATAGACAGATAGAAAAAGAGAGAGAGAGACAGATACAAAGACAAAGAGAGACAGAGAGAGAGAGAAGGATAAAGAGAGACAGAGAGAGAGAAACGTAGAGATAGACAGAGATAAAGTCAGAGAGAGAGAGAGACAGAGAGAGAAAGACAGATAGAAAAAGAGAGATATAGGTAGAAATACAAAGAGAGACACTCAGATAGAGAGACAGCGATAGGCAGAAAGATGGAGAGAAAGATATAGACAGAGATAAAGTCAGAGAGAGAGAGAGAGAAAGACACACACACAGAGACAGAGATAGACAGAAAGATAAAGAGACACAGAGAGAGAGAGAGAGAGAGAAACGTAGAGATAGACAGAGATAAAGTCAGAGAGAGAGACAGAGACAGAGAGAGAAAGACAGATAGAAAAAGAGAGATATAGATAGAAATACAAAGAGACACACAGACAGACCGATAGACAGAAAGATAAAGAGAGAGAGAAAGATATAGACAGAGATAAAGTCAGAGAGAGAGACACACACACAGAGAGAGACAGAGACAGAAAGATAAAGAGACAGAGAGAGAGAGAAAGAGAGAGATCAGAGAGAGAGAGAGAGAATTGTAGAGATAGACAGAGATAAAGTCAGAGAGAGAGAGAGACAGATAGAATGAGATATAGATAGAAATACAAAGAGAGACACACAGACAGACCGATAGACAGAAAGATAAAGAGAGAGAGAGAAAGATTTAGACAGAGATAAAGTCAGAGAGAGAGAAAGACACACAGAGAGACAGAGATAGACAGAAATATAAAGAGACACACAGAAAGAAAGCTAGAGATAGATAGATGGAGGGAGGGAGGGAGGGAGGGAGAGGGAGAGAGAGAATGAAAAGCTGTGAGGAAACTTCTACCTTCTCGGACAGAGGGAGGACGATGACCGTCATGGTCCCGGTGTGCATTCTCTGCATTCTGGAAGACAAGCCGCTCTGGGGGATCCGTTGCACCCGGTGTGTCCCTCCTTCAAACTTCAAGCGTTGGTAGGCGTGGCTTCCCAAGACTCGGGCCGCTGCGTGGTGGAGCCCCCCTTAAAAAAAGCAGAACCTGTTCATTGGGGGGAGGGAGTGGGGTGGGGGACCCCATGGAGATATCCGGGCGAGGGGCTTCTCCTACCTATCTCAGCTCGGCAGTACTTGGTGACTTCAAACGTCCAGCCTTTGTATTCTGCGTAATTCTGGTACATGTCGAAGATTTCTCTCGTGAACTGCTGGCAAATGTCGCCTGAAACATAAAATCCGCTGAAATCTCAGCATGAACAATATTTTTTATAAAGAATTTGCAAGCACGACGAAGGACAAGGCCGTCCTCAACTGTTCAAAGTAACAACAGCACTGAAAAGAGAGACTTATGACCGTGTTTCAAAGTTACGACGGTTGCAGCATCCCCACACTCCAGAGTTACAACCATTGCCGCATTCCCACGGTCCAGAGTTTCGACCATTGCCGCATTCCCACGGTCCAGAGTTACGACCATTGCCGCATTCCCACGGTCCAGAGTTACGACCATTGCAGCTTTCCCACGGTCCAGAGTTACGACCATTGCCACATTCCCACGGTCCAGAGTTACGACCATTGCCACATTCCCACGGTCCAGAGTTACGACCATTGCAGCATTCCCACGGTCCAGAGTTACGACCATTGCCACATTCCCACGGTCCAGAGTTACGACCATTGCAGCATTCCCACGGTCCAGAGTTACGACCATTGCAGCATCCCTACGGTCCAGAGTTACGACCATTGCCACATTCCCACGGTCCAGAGTTACGACCGTGCAGCTTTCCCACGGTCCAGTGTTATGACCATTGCAGCATCCCGCAATCAAATTTAGGACGCTTCCCAACCGACTCCTATTTATGACGGTGGCAGTGTCCCAGGGCTTGTGACCATCTGACCAGCGAAGCCAAAGGGGAAGCCGGTTCCATTTAACAACCACATCGCTAACTTGATTCACGTAACCACGGTGGACAAGCAAGGTCGTAAAACGGGGCAAAACTCCCTTCCCTTCGCTTAGCAACTGAAATTTTGGGACTCTCTGGTGGTCGTACGTCGAGGACCACACTAAAAAGAAAAACTGAGGAACGCAACAAAAATAAATCAATTCCACAAAGCCAGGAACTCAAACTATGGTATTTTGAAATTATGACATTTTTGCTCACCGCCTGTCGTCCTGCCGGATGTGACTTCTAAAAGGACACTGTTTTCGTCGTATTTGTCCCTCGGCATTATCTTCTCACACAGCTGAAGAAAGGGGAAAAAAAACAAAACATCGGTTGACAAATAACCTTATACGCCCATTTCGACGGTGTTATTGGATCTTAAGAGTTCCTTTTGTAATTGAGAGTAGTCCTCGACTTATGACCGCAAGGGAACCCAAAGCTTTCTGTTGCTAAACGAGACATTTGCTGAGTGAGCTTCGCCCCATTTTACGATCTTGATTGCCACAGTTACTAAGTGAATTGCGGCAAGTTGTTAAGTTTTGTCGCACGGTCGTTAAGGGAATCGGGCGTCCCCGTGGATTCTGTTCCTCAGCAGGTCACAAAAAGGAGATCACGTGACTCCGGAACACTGCAACAGTCCCAAGTACATGCCAGTTGCCAAGTTTCTGTATTTTGATGGCATCACCATGGGGGGACCACAATGATCAGAGCTGAAGAAGCTTCTTGGATGAGAAGCAAAACGTCTTCAAGGGAAATCAAGAAAGTCCAGTTGCCTCTTGAAAAAAGCACCTTTGGGACAACCAGGGACTGGATGATGGAGGATCTCCATGGACATTCCTCTGAAAATGTTTTGCTTCTCATCCAAGTAGCCTCTTCAAAGGAGGAGGAGGAGGAGGAGGAGGAGGAGGAGGAGGAGGAGGAGGAGGAGGAGGAGAAGAAGAAGAAGAAGAAGAAGAAGAAGAAGAAGAAGAAGAAGAAGAAGAAGAAGAAGAAGACACCTGTGAAGCAGAACTGAAGAAGCTTCTTGGATTTGCTTCTCATCCAAGTAGCCTCTTCAAAGGAGGAGGAGGAGGAGGAGGAGGAGGAGGAGGAGGAGGAGGAGGAGGAGGAGGAGGAGGAGAAGAAGAAGAAGAAGAAGAAGAAGAAGAAGACGACACCTGTGAAGCAGAACTGAAGGAGCTTCTTGGATTTGCTTCTCATCCAAGTAGCCTCTTCAAAGGAGGAGGAGGAGGAGGAGGAGGAGGAGGAGGAGGAGGAGAAGAAGAAGAAGAAGAAGAAGAAGAAGAAGACACCTGTGAAGCAGAACTGAAGAAGCTTCTTGGATTTGCTTCTCATCCAAGTAGCCTCTTGAAAGGAGGAGGAGGAGGAGGAGGAGGAGGAGGAGGAGGAGGAGGAGGAGGAGGAGGAGGAGGAGGAGGAGAAGAAGAAGAAGAAGAAGAAGAAGAAGAAGAAGAAGAAGAAGAAGAAGAAGAAGAAGAAGAAGAAGACACCTGTGAAGCAGAACTGAAGAAGCTTCTTGGATTTGCTTCTCATCCAAGTAGCCTCTTCAAAGGAGGAGGAGGAGGAGGAGGAGGAGGAGGAGGAGGAGGAGGAGAAGAAGAAGAAGACACCTGTGAAGCAGAACTGAAGAAGCTTCTTGGATTTGCTTCTCATCCAAGTAGCCTCTTCAAAGGAAGAGGAGGAGGAGGAGGAGGAGGGGAAGAAGAAGAGGAGGAGGAAGAAGAAGAAGAAATAGTAGTAGTAGTAGAAGGAGGAAGAGAAGGAGAGGAAGAGGGAGGAAGAAGGAGGAAGAGGAGAAGGAGAAGGAGAAGGAGAAGGAGGAGAAGAGGAAGAGGAAGAGGAAGAGGAAGAGGAAGAGGAAGAGGAGGAGGAAGAAGAAGAAGAAGAAGAAGAAGAAGAAGAAGAAGAAGAAGAAGAAGAAGAAGAAGAAGAAGAAGAAGAAGAAGAAGAAGAAGAAGAAGAAACAAACCACCTCTGGGACAACCCTGACCAGGATGACTAAGAATCTCCATAGACAAAACTCTTCATAAACACAGAACACAACAGCTGGATGCAGCTGGCTTCTGCTCACCTCCAGGTAGAGAGCTCTCATCTTCTGCCTCATGCCTTCCTTCTCCTCTGTAGCAAGTTCTAGCAGAGGTTTCTCTTCTGACTGAGTTAGCTCTGTAATAAAACAGCAGAACCACAGAAGTTGAAAAGAGATGAGTAAGTTACACCAGACGTCTGAAAATCAGGTATGGGTGACGCTTCCCTCAGATGTGACGGAAACAAAGACATCGTGACGTTCCACAAAAGGAGGAACCAAAAAAAAAAAAGGCAGTCCTCAACTTATAACAGTTCACGTAAGCTTCGAAACATAGTGGTGTCGCTTTCACTTTTAATGCTTCTCAGCTTGCCAATGAACTATGGGGGGGCGGGAAGGAATAGCAATAGCAGTCAGACTTATATACCACTTCATAGGGCTTTCAGCCCTCTCTAAGCAGTTTACAGAGTCAGCATATTGCCCCCAACAACAATCCGGGTCCTCATTTCACCCACCTCGGAAGGATGGAAGGCTGAGTCAACCTTGAGCCAGTGAGATTTGAACCGCCGAACTGCAGAACTGCAGTCAGCTGAAGTGGCCTGCAGTACTGCAGCCTAACCACTGCGCCACCTCGGCTCTTAAGGAAGATGGAATTGGAGTGTGGGTTTTAAACCTCAGGCGGTGAGAACCAAGGTCCCTTCAGCAGGGGTTCGCCACACTTCCAAGACCTCTTCTCAGAACAATATGGTGAAATTTAATTGGACAAGGAGCAGGAGGGAGGGAGGATTCTACGCTTTAATTATACGGAATTGCGCGGGAATTAGCCGGAGCTGGTTTTGCTTTCATGCTGTCCCGAAATGACGTACTTCATAAAGTTTAGCATTAAGGGACCGTCAGTCGGAACCTTGACAATTTGTTCAAAGTTACAGAGGCACCAAAAAAAGAGTGACTTAGGAGCGTTTTTCACACTTACGACCAGGGCCGGATTTAGATGAAAAGAGGCCCTAGGCTATTCCACTTATGAGGCCCTTTCACCTCCCATTTTTAAGTTTGTAAATTACATGAGAGACAATAAAATACATCATTACTGTGATATAAATCAATAGATATCAATATATATATAGCTGGCCTCCCGACGGAGGGCGGCTCTGCTCTGCGGCAAAGGCAGTGAGGTCAGCCGCCTCCCCTGCTGCGCTCAGCTGCCCGGCTCGGCCCCCTCGCCCTCACCTGCCTGGCCGCTGGTGGGCTCCGCGTCGACGGGGCAGCTACTGGGAGCGGCCGCGCCTCTCGCCCGACCGCCGGTACCGGGAACGTAGGCGGGCTCCCCAACTGCCGCGGCGCTGGAACGATCTTAACCAATACATTTTTATGTTTGTTTATTAGTCCTATGCATAGAATTTCTCCTTATTTTCGGTTCAGTGTTTTAGTGTTCACTGTTTTTAGAATAGTGTAATTGTAATTTTGCTAACAATTTGAATGTAGGCCCCTCTTGATCTTGAGGCCCTAGGCTGAAGCCTAGTTAGCCTATAGGAAAATCCGGCCCTGCTTACGACCATTGCAGCATTCCCGAGATCAAAATTCAGATGCTTGGCACCTGACTCATAATTATGACGATGGCAGTGTCCCGGGGTCATGCCCTTCGCGGCCTTCCAACGAGCGAATTCCATGGGAAAGCAAGATTCGCTGAACCATCGTGTTACTAACTTACCCACTGCAGTGATTCACTTAGCAACTTCGGCGAGAAAGGTCGTAAAATGGTTGCAAAACTCACTTAACAAATGTCTCGCTTGACAACAGAATTCTCTAGCTCCATCGTGGTCGTAAGTCAAGGACTACCTGGGAAACATACCTGTACACATCTTCTCCAGTTCCCGGATTTGCTTTTCAGCTTCTTGTATTTGTTGAAACGTCTCCACAAAGGGTGATAATTCAGCCCGTCGTAAGCTGAGGTCCTTTTCCTTAAATTCGTTCACTGAGCAGGTGCTGAGCAACGCGTCGATCCTTTCGTATTCTTCCTTCAACGTCTGTAAGTAGGCCTCTAGGGGCCCGCTGTCCCAAAGCGTTCCCAACGCCCTGGAGCTGGTATGGAAGGTCCTCGCAGATGTGACGGTCCTGCACTTACAGCTGTGCGGAAGGGTTTCCAGCTCCGTCCAAAGAGGGATTTTTTTAGCAAGGGATGGACGGAGGCAACTCCGGTGGTACTTGAAGCATTGGTGAGAGAGAAATCTAAAAATGGGGCTTGTCTGGTGAGGTGGCATCTTGGGTGGAACCTTCTGGAATATACAAATAAAACCTTAGTATTTTTCATTCAGTTCTTTCCATAGCGTCTGTCTGTCTAATGATCTATCCATCCATCCATCCATCTTCTCTATCATCTGTCTGTTTGTCTATCCACCCATTTATCTTCTCTCATGTATTATATATCTTCTATCATCCATCCATCCATCCATCCATCTTCTCTATCATCTGTCTGTCTGTCTATCCACCCATTTATCTTCTCTCATCTATTATCTATCTTCTATCATCCATCCATCCATCCATCATCTGTCTGCTTGTCTACCTACCCATCTATTTTCTCTTATCATCTATCTGTTCTCCAGCTGGAGAATTCTGGGAGTTGAAGTCCACAAGTCTTAAAGTTGCCAAGTTTGGGAACCACTGCTCTAAGGAAAAGGGCTCCTGGCCAAAAGGGCCAAGAAAAACCCAGAACAAAAGATTAAGGAAGCTTTATACATTTTCACTAAAGGAGAAGGCGGGACAAGGTGAAATAATGAGAAGTATCCTCTAATAAACATTTTAGCAATAATTCTACAATTGGTTCTATTGGTCTGTAGCTGTCCCATTCCTAAACCTTGGCTAATGAATGCCCCAGGAGTTCTCTAATACAGTGTTTCCCAACCTTGGCAACTTGAAGATGTCCGGACTTCAACTCCCAGAATTCCCCAGCCAGCATTCGCTGGCTGGGGAATTCTGGGAGTTGAAGTCCGGACATCTTCAAGTTGCCAAGGTTGGGAAACACTGCTCTAATAGACACTTCATTTGCTGCAAGCCATCCCTAAGTTTTAGCTGAGGTCTGCAAGTTGTCTAATCCTTGTTACTGTTATCAACTAACTACCCATAATTGCTACAAGCTTTACACATGCATATTTCCTGTTGATAAGCGTTCTTTGTCCTTGTGAGACAGACGGACCCACACACCCCAATTACAGCCTTCCTGATTTACTTTCAAGTGAGTGCTTTATTTTAGCAGCCAGCCCATCACCATCTCTCACCTTGAAGGAAAGAAGACATCAGGTAGCAAATGCCGGCTTGAAGAAGAAGGAAGCTGCCGAAAGACCAAGCAAGGAAGTGGGGGGAAACTACAGTTCCCAGCAGCCCTTTCGTTCAGAACTACAACTCCCACAAGGCTAGTGGGAGATGCTTAACCTCTGCCATGCCACGACACTCTTAAGCCAGCAAAAGCAGTATGAGTTTAGAAAGTGGAGAGGAATTTCCCACGTTATTTTCTTTTTGGGGTTCAGCATTTTTGCAATTTAGCTTTGTCCTCTCCCTTAAATCTCCATCCCTGCATCTCAAATTTAGACAGACAGACAGACAGACAGACAGATAGATGTAGGTAGGTAGGTAGGTAGGTAGGTAGGTAGGTAGGTAGGTAGGTAGGTAGGTAGGTAGGTAGATAGATAGATAGATAGATAGATAGATAGATAGATAGATAGATAGATAGATAGATAGATAGATAGATAGATAGATAGATATAGACAGCTATAGATAGATATAGATAGATAGATAGATAGATAGATAGATAGATAGATAGATAGATATAGATAGCTATAGATATAGATAGATAGATATAGATAGCTACAGATATAGATAGATAGATAGATAGATAGATAGATAGATAGATAGAGACAGCTATAGAGATAGATAGATAGATAGATAGATAGATAGATAGATAGATAGATAGATAGATAGATAGATATAGATATAGACAGACAGACAGACAGACAGACATAGATATACATATATGGATAGATAGATAGATAGATAGATAGATAGATAGATAGATAGATAGATAGATAGATAGATACAGATACATAGATAGATATAGATAGTTATAGATATAGATATATAGATAGATATATAAGATAGATAGATAGATAGATAGCTATAGATAGCTATAGATATAGATAGATAGATAGATATAACTATAGATAGAGATAGATAGATAGATAGATAGATAGATAGATAGATAGATAGAGATAGATAGCTATAGATATAGATAGATAGATAAACTATAGAGATAGCTAGATAGAGATAGATAGAGATAGATAGATAGATAGATAGATAGATAGATAGAGATAGATAGAGATATAGAGATAGATAGATAGATAGATAGATAGATAGATAGATAGATAGATAGATGGATGTTTGTGTGTTTGTGTATATATATATATATGTATATGTATGTGTGTGTGTGTGTCTGTTTGTGTGTGTATCTATCTATCTATCTATCTATCTATCTATCTATCTATCTATCTATCTATCTATCTATCTATCTATATCTGCACGGAGAGCATATGCACCGAAGACAAATTCCTTGTGTGTGTCCAATCCCACTTGGCCAATAAAGAATTCTTCCCAAACTATGTCACCAGGTTAATGAAAAGCATGGCACGTATATTAAAGTTTGGAGAAAAATATACACTAAACTTGCTCTGGTTTCCAAAGCGTCGTATGTTTTTTCCACGCTTTTTTTTCCCCATGGTCCAATGGGTTTAGGGTCATTTTATCAGCAGTGCGAATAGATTGATCATGCAGCTTCAAATCCAAACTCAATGCTTACTCCAAGCGTTGGTCGCCTCTCTTTAAAAAGAAACAACCCTCAATATAAATGGCCCCCAAAATTAAAAGAGCAACGTAAACATCTGTTAGCTCCTTTGCTTTCAAATCATGTCGGTCCAGTCGCCCCTCCGATCGGCTCCTTGCAACACGATGAGTGGTTGATTTTTGCCATGCTGATCGGATGAAAGATAAATAAAGCAGAAGAGGTCAATCCGACCTGCATATTTGGTACGTGGACATCATTTTAAGACAGTGTTTCTCAACCTTAGCAACTTGAAGATGTCCGGACTTCAACTCCCAGAATTCCCCAGCCAGCAAATGCTGGCTGGGGAATTCTGGGAGTTGAAGTCCGGACATCTTCAAGTTGCCAAGGTTGAGAAACACTGTTTTAAGAGGATTGTCTGGGCTAATAGCACCATCTCTCTCAGTGCTTCTAAACTCTTGCGCCGTCGGTAATCTGGCTACCTGTCTCTATGCTGCGATGACAGAATAACAGAGCTGGAAGGGGCCTTGGAGGTCTTCTAGTCCAACCCCCTGCTCAAGCAGGAGACGCCATATCGAGTGGCTGTCCAATCTCTTCTTAAAAACTCCCAGTGTTGCAGTATCCACAACCTCTGGTGGCAAGCAGTTCCACTGATTAATTGTCATCACTCTCAGGAAGTTTCTCCTTAATTCCACGTTGCTTCTCTTCATGATTAGTTTCCACCCATTGCTTCTTGTCCTACCATCAGGTGCCTTGGAGAATAGCTTGACTCCCTCTTCTTTGGGGCAGCCCCTCAACTATAGGAAGACTGCTATCCTGTCTCCCCTGGTCCTTCTTTTGATGAACAAAAAAACAAGAGTTGGAAGGGACCTTGGAGGTCTTCTAGTCCAACCCCCTGCTTAAGCAGGAGACCCTTATGCCATTTCAGACCCAACTGTTGTCCAATCTCTTCTTAAAAACCTCCAGGGTTGGAGCACCTTACAACTTCTGGAGGCAAGTTGTTCCACGGGTTAATTGTTCGAAGTGTCAGGGAGGACTGGAAGACCACCAAGATCCCTTCCAGCTCTATTCCAATTGAGGGGTCCTTGGTGCTCTCAGAGCTTGGTGGTTTTCTTGGAGACGTTTCATGAACCTAACTAGGTAACATCATCAGTGCTAGTGACGGCCTCCTCCTCCCCTTCTCCACAAAACCCCTGTCTCATCTAGCACGGATGATGTTCCCTAACTGGGTCATGAAACGTCTCCAAGAAAACAAGCAGGGTTAGAGAGGATCCAGGACCCCAGATTCCTTTCCTCATCCTCCTCTTCTTCCTCCTCCTCTCCGCAAACCCCACTCCCTTCTAACACTGATGATGTTCCCTAGTTGGGTCATGAGATGTCTGCAAGAAAACCACCCAGCTCAGAGAGTATCAAGGACTTGACAGTTCAACCCTGAGCTACAAATTTCACAAATTACTTAATTAGGTCTCCAGCATATCTCAACACTGGGCAGGTTGTTCATTCCTCCTCCTCCTCCTCCTCCTCCTCCTCCTCCTCCTCCTCCCTTCAAACCCTCCTCCCTTCTAGTCCTGATGATGTTCCCTAACTGGGTCATGAAACGTCTCCAAGAGAACAAGCAAGCTTAGAGACGATCCAGAGCCCCACGTTCCTCTCCTCCCCCTCCTCTTCTTCCTCCTCCTCTCCGCAAACCGCACTCCCTTCTAACACTGATGATGTTACCTAGTTGGGTCACGAAACGTCTACAAGAAAACAAGCCAGCTCAGAGAGGACCCCTCATTTCAACCCTGAGCTACCCTTTATTGCAAATGTCTGGTTGACAGATTCCTCTGAGCCAAGCTGCCCACTTGGATCTCTGCCCGAGATCCTAGCCGTGTGTGTGTGTGTGTGTGTGTGTGTGTGTGTGTGTGTGTGTGTGTGTGTGTGTGTGTTCGTGAGAAATCGCCAGGCGTTGCAAACACGCAAAATAATTTTTAAAAAAACCCCAAAAAACAAAACAAAAAAACCCGGGATTTCAGCTTCGGGGTGGCGCAAAGTCTGCGCGGAGGCTGCTGGCATTTGCAAGGCGGCGCTCGCGGGCGCTGAGCGGGGAGGGGAATCCCGGGGACGCGCTCGCGGGCGTGGGGGGGGGGAGGAGGAGGAGGGGAGGCGGGCACGCGAGGGCGTCTCGTGCACGAGCCCCGAAGCCCGAGCCGAGCCGAGCCGAGCCGGGCTGGGCGAGCCCCGGGCCGGAGGAGAAGCCAGCATGCCTTCCGCGCCGCTGCCGCCCAAGGAGAGCAACCTTTTCAAGCGGATCTTGGTGAGCCAGCCGGGAGAGAGAGAGAGAGGGGGGGGGGTCTTTCCAAGCCCCACGACCCCCTCGAGGTCTCCCCCCGTTGCAAAGACCCCCCCCAGCCGCCCCCAAAGCCCCCGGAAGGGCCGCGCCTCCCTCGCAGCCATGCGTGCCCCTCCCCGCCTGCTCTCTCCGCCCCCCCCCACCCCGCGGGAGGGGGAAAGGGGAGGGGGCGCCCCTTTTGTCCTTGCAAAGAGCAGGCGCCCCCCCCCCAGGAGCTCCCAAAAGGCGCCCCCCTCCCTCCTTCTGCCCTGCCAGCCTCCCCTGCGCCCACTTGGCCCTGCACGGGGGCTGAAGGGGGCTCTGGGACCCCTTTGGAGGGGGAAGCCCTCTCCTCCCCGCCCCCGGGAGGCAGGCGGGCTTTGGGGGTCTGGGCTGCCTGCCTTGCCATCCTGGGAGGGGTCCGGCGCCAGGAGAGGGTCGGCCGAGGGGATTGGGGGTCTGCAGCCTTGGTCCTGGGCCTCCTTTCCTCTCTTTCTCTCTCTCCTTGCCTCTCTCTGTCTCCTTCCCCCTTTCACTCTCTCCTTCCTCTTTCTCTCGCCCTCCCTCCTTCTCTCTCTCTTTTCCTCTTTCTCCTTCCCTCCTCTCCCTCTTTCCCTTCCTCCTCCTTTCTCTTCCTCCCTCCTCTTTTTCTTCCTCTCTCTTTCTTCCTCTTTCTTTCTCCTTCCCTCGTCTATCTTTTCCCTCCTTCCCTCCCTCTCTCTCCCTTTCATTCCCTCTCTCTTCCTTTCTCCTTTCCTCTTTCTTTCTTCCCCTCTCCTAACCTCTCTCTCTCCTCCCCTCCTCTCTTTCTCTCTTCCACTCCCCCTCTCTCCCTTCTCTCCTCTCTCTCTCTCACTCACTCCTCTCTTTCTTTCTCCTTTCCTCCTCCTTTCTTTTTCTGCGTTTCTTCTAACCTCTCTCTTTCCTTTCCCCCTTTCTCTCCTCCCCTCTCCTTCTTTCTCCCTCTTTTCTCTTTTTCGACCTCCCACTTTCTCTCTTTTTCTCCACCCATTCATCATATCTCTTTCTCCCTCCCTCCCTCTCTTTCTTTCTCTCCCTCCCTCTTTCTCTCTTTCTCTCCATCGATTCATCCTCCCTCTTCCTCCACCCTCCCTCCTGCTCTCTCTTTCTCTCTATCCTTGATCTCCTCCCTACCTTCTGCATTAGACAGGGAAACTGAGGCAGGTTGAATCATTGCTATGGCTTTGCTAACCTGCTTCAGTAGCCCTCCTGCTGGGTAGGACTTGGAGGGGGGGGGGGGCTTAAATTAAACCCATCCCTGGCCGGCTTTTAAGAAGACTCTAGACAGTCCCTTATCTGAAATGGCATAGTTTCTCCTGCTTGAGCCCGGGGCTGGACTAGAAGACCTCCCAGGTCCCCTCCAGCTCTATTCTATTCTAAATGCTATGCTCTTGTCGATAAACACACTTTGAGTCTTGCTTCCTTCGCCATAATAGGTCACTGACCACTATTTTCCTAAGCCCCCCCCCCCAACAAAACCCAAATGGGGTTTACAGGTAGTCCTTGATTTATGACCATTCGGTTAGTGACCATTGAGATTTACAACAGCACTGGACTTGGGACCAATGAAGGAGAATATTTGTAGGCCAGGACAGGCCTTGGTGCTCTGAGCTGGGTTATTTTCTCGCAGACGTTTCCTGACCCAACTAGGTAACATCATCAGTGCTAGAAGGGAATGGGTTTGTGCAGAGGAGAAGGAGTACTGTGGGGTCCTTAGTATAAGTGAAATATAAATGAAATAAATCCTAGTGCTCTCTGCCCTTGATTGATTTCTTGCAGACGTTTCATGCCCCAACTAGGTAACATCATCAGTGCTAGTAGTGAAGTTAGGCTATTAGCACTGATGATGTTACCTAGTTGGGTCATGAAACGTCTCCAAGAAAATAACGAAGCTCAGAGACACTCAAGGCCTCCCTCGTTACTTAAGACTATAAGTTACTAACTCATCAACAGCAGTTATTCACTTAACATCGGGGGCCAAAAATTGTCGTACAGAGGGGCAAAACTCACTGAACCAATGAAATTGTGGGCTCGAGTGCGATCATAAGTTCCAGTGTTAACCTGCAGTAGGTTTAAAGGATTTTGCAGAAATATTTTGCAATGCTAGATTTCGCTCTCCGCGGGGGAATTGTTGGTCAACTCTCTGCCCAAAAATGAGGAACTCACTTAGAGACGGTCACGTAAGGAAGAAGCCATCTTGGTGGCTTCTAAGTAGTCTTTGTGGCCTTCAGGAACTAAGGACACACCACAGCACCAAGATACATTTTCTCCAGAATTTATGCATTTTTCCAGAAAACCTGTTTTTTTTGTTCCCAGGATCTGCTCTTTTTAATTGCAAATGGAAGTTCTCCAACCTAGAAAATAAATAAATAGAAATAGAAATATATGTATGTATGTATAGAACAAATCCCATCTTAAAACATATTCGGTAGCTTCTTTCTCTTTTATCTTTAGTGTTAACCTATCCAGATTAAGGTTTCTCCATCTTAAGCAACTTGAAGAAGTGTGGATTTCAACTCCCAGAATCCTCTGAGCCAACTATGCTGGCTATGTTGGCTGGGGAATTCTGGGAATTGAAGTCCACACTTTTTCAAGTTGCTTAAGATGGAGGAACAGCGGTTTAGAGGGACTTACGTCTATGCAGGTAAGTCCCCCGAGTTACACCTGTTCGTTGAACAATCTTTCAGCGTTACAGCAGCCTTCAAAAGAGTGACTTACAAGTATCCTCACTTAACGTCTGTCCCACCACCACTGAGGTCATGTGGTCGCTGTCCAGGCGCTGGGAAGCCAGCTGGAGTTACGATGAGTTGCAGTGGTTACGTGATCTTCATTTTTTTATCTTTTTCGTTTTTTACCGATTCTCCCCCCCCCCCCCCCCAAAAGGAGTGATTCCCTTATCGGCCACTGTAAAAACGGTTGCCAAACCGCATCCAGCTTGATTTACAGCACACTTTAGGATGGAAATTAGATCGCCGTAAGTCGAGGACCATCTGTCAGGAGCCAAGGTGGCGCAGTGGTTAAATGCAGCACTGCAGGCTACTGCTAGATCAGCAGTTCAGCGGTTCAAATCTCACCGGCTCAGGGTTGACTCAGCCTTCCATCCTTCCGAGGTGGGTAAAATGAGGACCCAGACTGTTGGGGGCGATATGCTGACTCTGTAAACCGCTTAGAGAGGGCTGAAAGCCCTATGAAGCGGTATATAAGTCTACTGCTATTGCTATCTGTCGAAGTTTTTGAACTCTCTGTATCGATGTGTAGATTGAAGGCAATGAGAATGTAGTTGTTGTGGCCAAATCAGAGCCAGCAACTGAATCAGAGGAGGAGAAAGAGGAGGAGGAGGGGAGTGAGGGTCAGCATCAAGGCAGCCTGAGAACTCCGAGGGGGAAGAGGGAATGGAGCTGGAAGAGAGAGAGACAAGAGACGGAGCCTGGGCTGTCCGTCAGCCCTCGGATGGGGAGTCAAGAGCCCCCAGGTCTGGAGGTGGCTGATGAGGAAGAGGAGGAACAGCTGGTCCAGTGCCTGATGTGAGGATGCACAGAAGGCAGAGAGGAGAGGAGAGCAGTAGAAATCTATGGGCCGGTCCTTGGGACGGACGAGACACCGCTGCTAGCAAAGCCCCATCCGAGCTCTGGGGATAAAAGGCAGGGGGCGGAGATGAATAGATGTGGCAGAGGAGAGGAGAGCAGTGGAAATCTATGGGCCGGTCCTTGGGACAGAAGAGCCACCGCTGCTAGCGAAGCCCCACCCGAGCTCTGGAGATAAAAGGCAGGGGGTGGAGATGAATAGATGTGGCAGAGGAGAGGAGAGCAGTGGAAATCTATGGGCCGGTCCTTGGGACGGATGAGACACCGCTGCTAGCGAAGCCCCACCCGAGCTCTGGGGATAAAAGGCAGGGGGTGGAGATGAATAGATGTGGCAGAGGAGAGCAGTGGAAATCTATGGGCCGGTCCTTGGGACGGACGAGACACCGCTGCTAGCAAAGCCCCATCCGAGCTCTGGGGATAAAAGGCAGGGGGCGGAGATGAATAGATGTGGCAGAGGAGAGGAGAGCAGTGGAAATCTATGGGCCGGTCCTTGGGACAGAAGAGCCACCGCTGCTAGCGAAGCCCCACCCGAGCTCTGGAGATAAAAGGCAGGGGGTGGAGATGAATAGATGTGGCAGAGGAGAGGAGAGCAGTGGAAATCTATGGGCCGGTCCTTGGGACGGATGAGACACCGCTGCTAGCGAAGCCCCACCCGAGCTCTGGGGATAAAAGGCAGGGGGCGGAGATGAATAGATGTGGCAGAGGAGAGGAGAGCAGTGGAAATCTATGGGCCGGTCCTTGGGACGGAAGAGACATCGCTGCTAGCAAAGCCCCACCCAAGCTCTGGGGATAAAAGGCAGGGGGTGGAGATGAATAGATGTGGCAGAGGAGAGGAGAACAGTGGAAATCTATGGGCCGGTCCTTGGGACGGACGAGACACCGCTGCTAGTGAAGCCCCACCCGAGCTCTGGGGATCAAAGGCAGGGGGCAGAGATGAATAGATGTGGCAGAGGAGAGGAGAACAGTGGAAATCTATGGGCCGGTCCTTGGGACGGAAGAGACACCGCTGCTAGCGAACCCCCACTAGCTCTGGGGATAAAAGGCAGGGGGCAGAGATGAATAGATGTGGCAGAGGAGAGGAGAGCAGTGGAAATCTATGGGCCGGTCCTTGGGATGGAAGAGACACCGTTGCTAGCAAAGCCCCATCCAAGCTCTGGGGATAAAAGGCAGGGGGTGGAGATGAATAGATGTGGCAGAGGAGAGGAGAGCAGTGGAAATCTATGGGCTGGTCCTTGGGACGGAAGAGACACCGCTGCTAGCAAAGCCCCACCCTAGCTCTGGGGATAAAAGGCAGGGGGCAGAGATGAATAGATGTGGCAGAGGAGAGGAGAACAGTGGAAATCTATGGGCCGGTCCTTGGGACGGACGAGACACCGCTGCTAGCGAAGGCCCACCCGAGCTCTGGGGATCAAAGGCAGGGGGCAGAGATGAATAGGTGGGGCAGACAACTACTCATCTCCCTGCCGGGCGGACTTGTTATCCTGCGTTGAGAGAGAAACTTTTGCCGGGGCTGCTGGCACTCCTAATAAAGGAATCTTTGAGTTCACTTCAGAGGGTTTCTTGGGTTTGAGGAGCTGGGTCAGAGTAGTAGCGCCCTGACATTTTATAGGACCACATTCTGATAGTAAAGATTTAAATCTAAATCAAAGGCTGGTTTCCACCGTTCATTTTTTTTGTAACTTCCACTTCCCTCTGAACAGGAATACAAGCTTCAGAAAGAAGTAAGGACGTAAAAATATTAATAGATGATATGTCCTAATAAGTCGTAGAAATACTAATAGGTAAATAAGTCCTAATAAGTGGGAATAAACAGAGTTCGGACATGATATTCTTAAAATCTTTTTTTTAAATACAGGTAGTCGTCAACTCAGAACAGTTCATTTAGTGACTATTTGAAGTTACGACGGCAACTTATTTTCCACACCACCGTTGTGGTCTCCTCATGGCCATGTGATCAAAATACACAGACTCTTGGCAACTGGCATGTACTTATAACTGTTGCAGTGTCCCGAGGTCACGTGACCTCATTTTACTCAAATGGGTGGGTGGATATAGATATACTGTAGATAGATGGTGGATGGATGCTGCGCAGGGTTTCAAATTTTGTTACCACTGGTTCACTGTGTGTGCGCCCACTCACTTCCGCGCATGTGCTTTGCTTGCGGGCACACCTTCCGCACATGTGCCTGGCCTCAAAAATGTGCCTCAATAAGGACGGAATAGAGATGGAGTGGGCGGGGCTGGCCCACCCGCGATTTCCGCTACCGGTTCGGCCGAACCAGTCAGAACCAGCTGAATACCACCTCTGGATGGATGGATGGATGGGAGGGAGGGAGGGATATACAGATATAGATATACTGTAGATGGATGGATGGATAGATGGATGAATATTCAAATATAGATATATTGTAGATGATCGATGGAAGGAAGGAAGGGATGGATGGATGAATATACAGATATAGATATACTGTAGATGATGGATGGAGGGATGGGAGGGATGGATGGATGGATGGATGGATGGATATACAGATATAGATATACTGTAGATGATGGATGGAGGGATGGGAGGGATGGATGGATGGATGGATGGATATACAGATATAGATATACTGTAGATGATGGATGAATGGATGGAAGGATGGATGGATATACAGATATAGATATACTGTAGATGATCGATGGAAGGAAGGAAGGGATGGATGGATGGATGGATGGATGAATATACAGATATAGATATACTGTAGATGATGGATGGAGGGATGGGAGGGATGGATGGATGGATGGATGGATGGATATACAGATATAGATATACTGTAGATGATGGATGGAGGGATGGGAGGGAGGGATGGATGGATATACAGATATAGATATACTGTAGATGATGGATGGAGGGATGGGAGGGATGGATGGATGGATGGATGGATGGATGGATGGATATACAGATATAGATATACTGTAGATGATGGATGGGAGGGATGGATGGATGGATGGATGGATGGATATACAGATATAGATATACTGTAGATGATGGATGAATGGATGGAAGGATGGATGGATATACAGATATAGATATACTGTAGATGATCGATGGAAGGAAGGAAGGAATGGATCGATGGATGGATGGATATACAGATATAGATATACTGTAGATGATGGATGGATGGATGGACAAGGCAGACATGTTTGTTCAGGACAACAAAATATCACTTTACAAAAACTACCTTACTATCATTGTCAGTCTGAGTAAAAGCTTCCAAGTCAAAACGTAACGTGTGAAGCATAGTGAACTTTACACTAAATTCTAACTCCAGTCTCCATAGCTTGGGGGAAAAAAAACAGTTGGATTTTAGAATTATATCTTCTCACTTAAGCCAACAAATTGCAAAGGCATAACTGCACCTGTGTGGTGTTTTTGCAAATACATAATTATTCATGTGAAACGGGTTGAATTCTTTTAAACTAGGTGCTGCTACTGTGGGGACTGAATTCTGGTTAATAATTATTATATCCTAAACTGCTTTGTGCTTTAAGTGTGTTCTGAGTTAGGATTGCTGATTGAGAGTTCACTCACTTGTTCTCACAATTCCTGCTCTGTTTTTGGAAGATCTATACACCCTGAATGGACTATCTATCTGTTGGTTGGTTGTGTTGTTGGTTAGTTGGTGGTAGTATCATCGTGGTAGTAACATGTTAAGAAGTACCTTTCTAGAAAGGAAGCTTGTGAAAAATCGGAGCAGTGTAAAATAATACACTCTTGAAACCTGCAAGATAGCTTCACCATCTTTATGGTCATTTTCAGTATCACCTGGTCAGGTACATTCCTGAGCCAGAATTTTTAAAATGGGAGATTGCTGCATTTAGGGTACAATAGCTGGATTCATATGTTGTAATAAATGGGAAACAAATAGCATGATGGTTTAAAAGTATTCATTTTCTGCAATAGCGAATTCTCATTCTTAATGGTAGAAATTCACTGGGATAGATTTGGTTCCACCACAAAACCGCGGTAGACAAAAGCGCGCTCGACAAAAGCGCGTACATGACGTCATCACAGCGCGACGAAAACATCGCGCTGTGATCGGTAAATGTAAAATTAAAGCGAAAACCTTACCCTAACCCCCCCAAACCTAACCCTAAACCTAACCCTTAACCTAACCCTAAACCTAACCCTAAACCTAACGCTAACCCTTAACCTAACGCTAAACGTAACCCTAAACCTAACCCTAACCCTTAACCTAACCCTAACCCTTAACCTAACCCTAACCCTAAACCTAAACCTAACCCTTACCTTTATGTGAATCGGCTTGCTTTAATTTTATTTTTATTTCAATTTTTAATTTTTTTCGTCGCGCTGTGATGACGTCACGTACGCGCTTTCGCCGAGCGCGCTTTTGTCGACCGCGGTTTTGACGGGTCACGATAGATTTAAGCATCGTATACAATGCTAGCCCATTATATTATATACATAATGTTATATACATAATTATATACATAATTTTCCTTTATTTATTTTGTCATATTCGTGTAGTATGTATTGGAGGTGGTGACCCTTTGAAAGCTGTAGCAATGAAATTTCATTTTAATGTATGCTAATTAGTGTACATTCAAAGTGACAATGAAGTTATTCTATTCTATGCTATTCTATTTTCTATTCTTCATTTTTCTGTTCTATTCCATTCCATTCTATTCTTCTGCATTATATTCCATTCTGCATGCTATTCTATTCGATTCTATAATTCTATTCTACTTCATATTCTATTCTATTCTATTTCCTATTCTCTATTCTTCATTCTTCTATTCTATTCTATTTTTTATTTAGCACATTATGTGAATCTAAAGAATGAGTTTCTAACCCAAAGTTTATCGCTTGCTGTGATGTGTGAACCCCTAGCCATTGGGACTTATTTAACAAACCCTGATGAGATATACATTCATGATCTAAATGAGAAACACCACCTATGTATATTCATCAATGTTAAATATGCTAGCAAGGTTCACTAATTAACTAAGCCATTGTGTACCTTGATCATTTTTGATGATTTATTTGTGATTTATTGGGGGGGGGGGGAAACCCCATACAATGTGTGGACCTTCCATGACATAAATAGATGTCGCATGAAATTATATTTCCTAATATGATGTCATTTATTTTGCAAGTCATAAATAACCCATTATATTGACAGCAGAAATAGGATTTGAATTGGTATTCTTAACATGTTGTTTTTTAAAATATAATTGTATATACCACGTAAATAGAGATGACGCAAAAAAGGTATATTTCTTTACTTTGTTATTTGCCTTGAAAATCATAAATGGGTTGTTTGATTTTCTGTTTTAGATCATATCAGTGTGAAGTACAGGATCTGACATCTAAAAGGCTTCATATTAGCACTCTTGGCAGCAAAAAAAACAGCTAATAAGAATTAAATGCAGAAAACATTGTCCCGAATGTTCTCACTCCTTGGAAGGCAGCCACGTTTTCTCTTGTATTATTGTCACTCAATTGTTCGATAATTGTGATTTTTGTAAAGTGGCTACGAAAACAACTGCAACCAGCATCCACTTTCTTCCTGTGTATTTCTCTCTTGCGATGTGAAACAGAGCCGTGATGGAGAACCTATTTCACACCTGCCCAAAGTGGCACGCAGAGGCCATGTCACCCATTCCTCTTCCAGGTTCCTGGCACGCGTGTGCGCGCAACGATCAGCTGGCCTTTGCGCATGGTCATACATGCCAGCCAGGTGATCGTCACACCCGCCTGCATGACAGTAACCAGAAGACAAGGTGGCCGGTATCCATGCATGGGCCAGAAACCGGAAGTTTATTTCTCAGTGTGCGCATGCACGCACGCACCCCCCCCCCCCCGCCCCTTTACAACTCTTCTTCCAGGTTGCGGGCTGGCACTCCCTTTTCGGCTATCACTGGTCTAGTGGTTAAGGTACTAAGCCAGAAGCCAGGAGATTGTGAATTGTAGTCCCGCCTTAGCTGTAAAAATCTGGCTGGGTGACTTTGGGCTGATCACTAGGAGACTGTGAGTTCTAGTCACACCTTAAGTATGAAATCTGGTTAGATGACTTTGGGCCAATCAAGAGGAGACTGTGAGTTCCAGTCCTGCTTTAGGCATGGAAGATGGCTGGGTGACTTTGGGCCAGTCACCAGGAGATTGTGAATTCTAGTCCCCTTAACGGTAAATATCTGGCTGGGTGACTTTAGGCCAATCACCAGGAGATTGTGAATTCTAGTCCCATCTTAACCGTAAAAATCTGGCTGGGTGACTTTGGGCCAATCACCAGGAGATTGTGAATTCTAGTCCCCTTAACGGTAAATATCTGGCTGGGTGACTTTGGGCCAATTACCAGGAGATTGTGAATTCTAGTCCCATCTTAACCGTAAAAATCTGGCTGGGTGACTTTGGGCCAATCACCAGGAGATTGTGAATTCTAGTCCCCTTAACGGTAAATATCTGGCTGGGTGACTTTGGGCCAGTCACCAGGAGATTGTGAATTCTAGTCCCATCTTAACCGTAAAAATCTGGCTGGGTGACTTTGGGCCAGTCACCAGGAGATTGTGAATTCTAGTCCCATCTTAACCGTAAAAATCTGGCTGGGTGACTTTGGGCCAGTCACCAGGAGATTGTGAATTCTAGTCCCCTTAACGGTAAATATCTGGCTGGGTGACTTTAGGCCAATCACCAGGAGATTGTGAATTCTAGTCCCATCTTAACCGTAAAAATCTGGCTGGGTGACTTTGGGCCAATCACCAGGAGATTGTGAATTCTAGTCCCGTCTTAACCGTAAAAATCTGGCTGGGTGACTTTGGGCCAATCACCAGGAGATTGTGAATTCTAGTCCCGTCTTAACCGTAAAAATCTGGCTGGGTGACTTTGGGCCAATCACCAGGAGATTGTGAATTCTAGTCCCGTCTTAACCGTAAAAATCTGGCTGGGTGACTTCACCAGGAGTCTGAATTCTAGTCCTGCTTTAGGCATGAAATCTGGCTGGGTGGCTTTGGGCCAATCACCAGGAAACTGAATTCTAGTCCTGCCTTCGCCATGAAATCTGGCTGGGTGACTTTGAGCCAATCAATAGGAGACTGTGAATTCTAGTACTGTTTTAGGCATAAAATCTGGTTGGGTGACTTTGAGCCAATCAATAGGAGATTGGGAATTCTAGTCCTGCCTTAGGCATGAAATCTGGTTCGGTGGCTGTTTGTTCCAGGTAATATAAACGCACAATTATATGTGAATAGAAAGCAAACTTATCCATTTGGCTCCTCATTCTGCCATTGGCTGAAGCTTTCTTGTAGATGATAACTACAATACCAGAAGAAGCAGAAGAGCATCGACTCCCTCTTATACGGCGGTACAAATTTCACAATTTGCTTCTGTCGAGGACTAAGGTAGTCCCCGACTTATGACCACAGTGGAGCCCAGAATTTCCATCGCTAAGCAAGACGGTTATTAAGTGAATCTCTGCCATTGTAAGTTAGCCACATGGCGGTTAAGTGAGTCTCGCTTCCCCGTTGACTTTGACCATCAGAAGGTCGTAAAATGGGATCCCACGGCCCCGGGACACTGCAACCGTCATAAGTAAGAGTCAGTTGCCCAGCGTCTGAATGTTTATTGTATGCATGTATGTATCTTTTCTTCCATTTTCTTCGCCTAGCAACGCTGGACCTATTTAGTGGGGAAGGCAGGTGAATCTCCATTCCTGCTATTTCTTGCTTGCAATGTGGTTGAGGAATGCCTCTTAGCAAGTCGCTTTAACACTCTAGTCTCTGCTAAAAATAAATCCCTAATTTTAGAACAGCTAAGAGATTACTTTTTCTAGAAGACAGCAAAGTTTGCAGTGCCACCGGCTGCGACTCTGGTCACATTCCTTACTCGATCTTTTAGATCTTCTCCCACCCAAAATGATAGATTTAATCAGTTTCGCTAGCTATGGAATTACAAGCCTTTGACTAAGGGCGAGTTTAACTTTCCTTTCGGCACAAACGTTAATGTTACCTGTAGTTTCATGCCTAAAGCAGGACTGGACTTCACAGTCTCCTAATGATTGTCAGTGTTGAGTTACTGCTGAACATAACAGTTAATACAGTGGTTCCCAAACTTGGCAACTTTAAGCAGAGCTGGCTGGAGAATTCTGGGAGTTGAAGTCCACAAGTCTTAAAGTTGCCAAGTTTGGGAACCACTGAATTAATAAATGCCAGCAGTCTAAATCTCACCAGCGATGCTCTGGGTGTGGGATGTGGGTTTGTCCTTCCTTGGATGACCGTGTGATACAGATTAAGACAGATTCTTCTTTGTGCTTCTGCTGTCTCCATATGCTAAAGGAAAGGGAGTCTGGCTTCCCAGCATGCACTTGGTTTGAGAGTGCAGTCTAATGGGTACATGGGTTGGGTCAGCTTCAAACAATATAACTTGGTATTTTGACCCTCCAGCCACTAGATGGGGATAGAGCGTAACAACTGTATATAAAGATCGTATGTTGGGGCATATTTATCCCTCTGGCCACCAGATGGGGCTAGAGAGCAACAACAGTATATGAAGGTTATATGCTGGGGCATAACAACAATTGAGCCCCGAATTTCTGTTGCTAAGCGAGAAATTTGTGAGTTTTGCCCCATTCTACGGCCATTTTTGCCACAGTTGTTAAGTGAATCATTGCAGTTGTTAAGTTAGTAGCATGATTGTTCGGTGAATCTGATTTCCCCTCCCCCCCGACTTCACGTGACCCTGGGATGTTACAACCGTCATAAATATGAAACCCTTGTCAAGCATCGGGGTGTCAGTCATATGACCGTGGTCGTAAATGTGAAAAGTCATAAGTCAGTGCTGTTGTAACTTCTGACATTCACTAAATGAATAGTTTAAATCCAAGATCTATCTGTATAGTTTGATTAGAACTTTGGTCAGTTCTCCTTCTGTTGCTTGTATTGTATTTGTATTGTATTGTATTTAATGGATTTATAAGCTGCCCAAACCCGGACGACTCCGGGCGGTTTACAGAAGCTTGTCATATTTCAGTGGAATATTCCATCAGTTCCTGTAGCCTTCCAGTTTGGTAATGCCTAGAGTGCTAATCTCTCTTTTTCTTCCAGTACTAGGGAGTCTTATAAATAGAGATCATCTTCTAAAGTATCTCAGAAATATACAATATTTTGGAATAGCCCTTCCATCCTTGTTTAATGCTTTTTGAAATGGTTACTCCCTGTAGGAAAAGAGCAGTCAGAACTGGGGTAGGTGTTAAACGCGCCATTAGCTTAGAATCTTTACATTGCCACAAATGTTCCAATTCCAATTCCTTTTGAATTCCCTTGAATTCTTATCTGGCGCCACTTTAGTGTTGAACTTGAGTTGGCCAGATTCTTGTGTATAGCCTTGAATCAATTTTCAGTGCTACAACCTCACCCGTGGCCCTTATTCTTTGCACCTGGCATTAATCTGATCAGTACCGTGTTCCCCCAAAATATGTCATGTCATGAAAATAGGCCATGCAGATTTTTGGGGTGGACAAAAATATAAGCCATCCCCTGAAAATAAGCCCCTTGGACAACCCCCCTCGGCCTGGCAGAGTGCCACTAACTGACCTAGCAGTATCCCGAAGGCGCCAAGCTGCGGGAACGGGAGGGAGAACAGGCGCTCGCGTGGCTTGGCACCTCGGAAACCGCAGGGTTGTAACTGGCACCTGCCTGGCCAGAGAGGGGTTGTCCAAGGGACTTATTTTCGGGGGAGGGCTTATATTTTTTGCCCACCCCAAAAATCTGCATGGCCTTATTTTCAGGACATTTTGGGGAAACAGAGAGCTGGGACAGAGAGTCTTCCGGCAGTGGCTGCTCTGGAGTGCGCTTCCTGCTCTATGGTTGTGGTGCGCTTCCCGCTCTATGGCCAAGCTGCACGGGTGCCTGGTCATCCCCCCTCTCCGGCTCCTGCCATTGGCGCCTTCTGGATACCGCTAGGTCGGTGAGTGGTGCTCTGGCCGGCTGCAAGAGGGGTTTCTGGGCGGCTGCTCGTGAGCATGGTCACCTAATGGCTGCTGTGACAGCGCAACACAGCCGTTCGCCCTGAGGCTGTGCCTGCGTCCTCCGTCCCCACGCCAGGCTCTTCGGGAGCCCCCCCCTCGCAAGATCAGCGCCCAACAACCCCCCCCCAAATAAGCCCCCCTTGATAATAAGGCCAAGGCCATATTTTGGGGGTCAAAACAAATAAGTCCCTGTCTTATTTCGGGCAAACACGGTACAAGTTCATATATTCATATATTGTATGTGTTGCTGACTCGGATCTCTTAATTTCTTATCATTCTGTGTTTTTCCTCCCCGTAGAAATGTTACGAACACAAGCAGTACAAAAATGGACTCAAATTCTGTAAGATGATCCTCTCCAATCCAAAGTTTGCTGAACATGGAGGTAGGTTTGAAATGTCGGTTACTTATTTCCTTAAAATGATGTAGTTGTGTTTGGTTTTACTAAGAGCTTTTCAAGGGCAGTTTGTCTCGCAAATAATAACGAATAATAATGAAGAACAGTTGCTGGAACCAGGCATGGCTAGTCTAGTGAAGAGAAGGACTAGGGGAGATAGCATCTTCCGATATTTGAGAGGCTGCTACAGAGAGGAGTGGAGTAAATCTATTTTCCAAAGCACCCGAAGGCCAGACAAGGAACAATGGATGGAAACTGAAGAAGGAGAGATTCAACCTGGAAATAAGGAGAAATTTTCTGAGAGTGAGAACAATCAACCCATGGAACAGAAGTTGCCTTCAGAAGTTGTGGGAGCTTCATCCCTGGAAGCTTTCAAGAAGAGACTGGACTGCCATCAGTCAGAAATGGTCTAGGGTCTCCTGCTCGGGCATGGGGTTGGACTAGATGACCTACAAGGTCCTTCTCAACTCTGTTAATCTGTATTCTGTATCCCTGGAAGCTTTCAAGAAGAGACTGGGCTGCCCATATGGCAGAAATGATGTAACGCAAGCGATGGCGAAACTTTTTTGGCTCGCGTGCCAAAGGGGGGGAGCGCAGAGGGATCGTGCGCAGGTGTGCCACACCCACAATGCAATGTGCGACCCCCAGCGCGCATGCACGCATGACAGGTGTTCCCCCCCCCCATTTTTTGCATGCTTTTTTCGCCCTCCCCACGGAAGCCTCCCGAAGGCCCCCGAAGGCTCCAGAGGGCTTAAACCGGTCCTACAAGCAAACCGGAAGTCTGTTCCCAAACTTCTGGTTTGCCCATAGGGCTGGTTTTTTGCTCTCCGTAGGCTTCAGGGAAGCTCCTGAAGCTTCCGGAGAGCCTCGGGGGTGGGGGAAAGGCTGTTTTTGCCATCTGGAGCTCTGGAGCCTGGGGAGGGCAAAAATTGCCGGGCAACGCCTCACGTGCCGTAACAAATGGCTCCGCGTGCTACCTGTGTTACAGTTTCGCCATCCCGGGTGTACGGTCTCCTGCTTGGGCGGGGGGGGGGGTTGGACTAGATGACCTACAAGGTCCCTTCCCACTCTGTTAATCTGTTAAGTCTCTTTCTGCTGTTATGTGTTATCTCCAAAAGGGTCCATGAACTGGGAGAAGGTTTGAAGTTTTGAAACTGAAGTGGAAGTGGCTAATTGTCACATAAACGAATTAAAATCCCAAATTATCTGTATAGGAAGCGGATGTGGCGTTCTTCTCTCATCTCATATTCATGAGAAAGTCCACATCATCCTTCAGGGGTCTCACAGCTTGCCATCCCACAACCCCCCTTTGAAGGGATCAGAGGAACCTTGAGATCCAAGTGGAAGGTTTTATGGTGACCTGGTCCCAAAGCAGAAAACCGAAAATATGTATAGCAGGATCTCCATTTTTAACCAGGGACCATCCTAGCTTTTCATTATCCTGGTTTTAGCGCTTTTGTGTCATCCTTGCTTCAAAATGCCATTGCTTAAGGCAGTGTTTCCCAACCTTGGCAACTTGAGGATGTCCGGACTTCAACTCCCAGAATTCCTGGAGGACTCCGGGCAGCTTACAAATACGAGATAAAATAAAATAACAAAAAGGGGAGAGAAACAAAAACAGTTTAAAAACACAACATACATTTGGATTAGTTGGGGGTTTGGACCTGATTTATAGATCAACAGCCCAGGCCTGCCGGAACAGCCAGATTTTTGGTGGCTTTTTGGAAGGCTGCCAGAGTGGGAAGGGTCCGGATCTCTGCGGGTAGATCGTTCAGTGGGTAGGTAAGAGAG